>NC_037670.1:119327513-119350615 GCF_003255815.1 Theropithecus gelada | reverse complement strand
CAAAAAAAAAAAAAAAAAAAAAAAAAAAAAAAACCACAACTGAATTCTACCAGAAATACAAAGGGGAGCTGCTACCATTACTTCTGAAACTATTCCAAACAATTGAAAAGAAGGGACTTCATTTTATGAAGCCACCATCATTGTGATATCAAAACTGAAAAGAGACACAACAAAAAAAGGAAACTTCAGGCCAATATCCCTGATGGATATAGATGCAAAAGTCGTCAATAAAATACTGGCAAACCGAATACAGCAGCACATCAAAAAGCTTATCCACTACAATCAAGTTGGCTTCATTCCTGGGATGCAAGACTGGTTCAACATATACAAATTAATAAATGTAATCCATCACATAATCAGAACCAATGACATAAACCACATGATTATCCTAATAAGTGCAGAAAAGGCCTTCGATAAAATTCAACATCTATTCATGTTGAAAACCCTCAATAAACTACATATTGATGGAACATATCTCAGATTAATAAGTGCCATTTATGACAAACCTACAGCCAATATCATACTGAATGGGAAAAAGCTGGAAGCATTGCCTTTTAAAATTGGCACAAGAAAAGGAGGCCTTCTCTCACCATTCCTATTCAACATTGTATTGGAAGTTCTGGCCAGGGCAATCAGGCAACAGAAAGAAAGAAAGAAAGGGTATTCAAATAGGAAGAGAGGAAGTCAAGTTGTCTCTGTTTGTAGATGACATGATTGTATATATAGAAAACCCATTGTCTCAGCCCAAAAACTCAAGTTGATAAGCAATTTCAGCAAAGTCTTAGTATACAAAATCAATGTGCAAAAATCACAAGCATTCCTATACACCAATAATAGAGAGCCAAATCATGAGTGAACTCCCATTCACGATTGCTACAAAGATAATAAAATACCTAGGAATCCAACTTATAAGGGATGTGAAGGACCTCTTCAAGGAGAACTACAAATCGCTGCTCAAGGAAATAAGAGAGGGCACAAACAAATGGAAAAACATCCCATGCACATGAATAGAAAAAATCAATATCATGAAAATGGCCATTTTCTTGGCTCAAAGTAATATAGATTCAAAGCTATTCCCATCAAGCTACCATTGATTTTCTTCACTGACATAGAAAAAAACTATTTTAAATTTCATACAGAACCAAGAAAGAGCCTGTATTTGCAGTTACCTCCTCCACTGAAGGCTTAAACCCCTCAACATCATCCATAACGGTTGGAATCAACTTCTTCTACACCCTCACTAATGTTGATATTTTAGCTGCTATTCATGAATTACAAATGCCCTTAATGGCCTCTAGAATGGTGAATCTCTTCCAAAGGATTTTTAATTTAATTTGCCCAGATCCATCAGAATAATCACTATCTATGGCAGCTAAAGCCTTACAAAATGTGTTTCTTAAGTAGTAAGACTTGAAAGTCAAAGTTACTCTTTGATTTATGGGCTGCAGAATAGATGTTGTGTTATCAGACATGAAAACAACAGGAATCTCCTTGTGTATCTCCATCAGAGCTCTTGGGTGATCAGGTGCTTACGCAATGAGAGGTAATAATATTTTGAAAGGAGTTTTCTTTCTTGTTGTTATTTGTGTTTTGTTGTTGTTGTTGTTGTTTTTTCTTTTTTTTTTTTTTTTTTTTTTTTCTTTGAGCAGTAGTTCTCAATAGTGGGCTTGAAAAATTCAGGAAACCATACTGTAATCAGATATGGTGTCTTTAGGCTTTATTGTTACATTTTTAGAGCACAGGCAGAGTAGACTTAGCATAACTCTTAAGGAACCTAGGATTTTTGGAATGGTAAATAAGGATTGGTTTTAACTTAAAGTCATCAGCTGCATTAGCCCCTAACAAGACAGCCTGTCCTTTGAAGTTTGAAGCCAGACATTGCCTTCTCCTTTCTAGCTATGAAAGTCCTAGATGGTACCTTCTTTAATAGAAGGCTGTTTTGTAAAAATCTGTTGTTTAGTGTATTTACCTCCATCAGTGGTCTTAGCTAGATCTTCTGTATTACTTTTTGCACATTTTACATCAGCACTTGCTGCTTCACCTAGTACTTTTATGTTGTGGCAATGGATTCTTTCCCTTAAATTCATGAACCAACTCTGCTAGCTTCAAATTTATTTTCTGCAGCTTCCTCACCTCTCTTAGACTTTATAGAATTTGAAAAGTTAAAGAAAAGTTAAGGCCTTACTCTGGATTAGGTGTTGGCTTAGGGGAATATTGTGGTTTGTTTGCTCTTCTATTCAGACCACTAAAACTTTCTCCCTATTAGCAATAAGTTTTGTGTTAGGCCATTCTTGTGTTTCTACAAAGGAATACCTGAGGTTGGGTGTTTATAAAGAAAAGGGGCTTAATTGGCTCAGGGTTCTGTAGGCTGTATAAGTATGGCACTAGCATCTGCTTCTGGTGAGGGCCTCAGGAAGCTTACAATCACAGTAGAAGCCATGGCGAGCCAACATATCACATTGTGAGAGTGGGAGCAAAGGAGAGAAAAAGGGTAGGTCCCAGACTATTAAACAACCAGGTCCCATATGAACTAACTGAACAATAACTCACTTACAAGGGAATGGTGCTATACCATTTATGAAGGATTCACTCCCATGATCCAGCCATCTCCCACCAGGTCCCAGTATTGAAATCACATTTCAGCATGAGATTTGGAGAGGACAAACATCCAAATTATATCAAGGGTGTTTCGCTTTCTTATCATTCATGTGTTCACTGGAGTAGCACTTTTAATTTCCTTCAAGAACTTTTCCTTTGTGTTTGCAACTTGGCCAACTGGCTGGTACAAGAGGCCTAGTTTTCAGCCTATCTTGGTTTTTGACATGCCTTCTTCACTAAGCTTAATTAGTTCTAACTTTTGACTTAAAGAGAAAGACTTGTGACTCTTCCTTTCACTGAAACTCGTAGAGGCCATTGTAGGTTATTAGTTTTCCTAATTTCAACATGGTTGTGTCTCAGGGAACAGAGAGACCTGAGGAGAAGGGGGAACAGCCTGTGGGTGGAGCAGTCAGAACACACACAACATTTATTGATTAATTTTGCTATATTATATTGGTGTGGTCCATGGTTTATGGTAGTAAAAAACAATTAAAATAGTAACATTAATGATCACTTGGCACAGATCACTTACAACACAGTAATAATGAAAATACTTGAAATACTGCAAGAATTACCAAAATGTGACAAAGAGACACTAAGTGAGCATATGCTGTTGGAAAAATGGTGCTGACAGACTTAGTCAATGCAAGTTTCCCACAAATCTTCAACTTGTGGAAAATGCAGTATCTGAAAAGCGTAAGATAGTGAAAGGCAATAAACAGGGTATACCTGCACCTGCTGCTTTGCTACACATCTGTACCCTGGCTCTGGAACTCCTTCTAGAATCTTTGAGAACTCGGGTGTTCAACCCTTTCTCTTCTCTGATACTGTTCGTTAAACTTGTGCTTGCATAAAAACAAACAAACAAAAAAAAAAAATTAAAGATCTTCTGCACAGCAAAAGAAACTATCATCAGACTAAACAGGCAACCTATTGAATGTGAGAAATTTTTTGCAATCTACCCGTCTGACAAAGGTCTACTGCTCAGAATTTACAAGGAACTTAAACATATTTACGAGAATAAAACAACTCCATCAAAAAGTGGGCAAAGGATATGAGCAGACACTTCTCAAAAGAAGACATTTACACAGCCAACAAACATATGAAAGAAAGCTCAGCATCACTGACCATCAGGGAAATGCAAATCAAACCCACAATGAGATACCATCTCATGCCGGTCAGAATGACAATTACTAAAAGTCAGGAAACAATAGATGCTGGTGAGACTTTGGAGGAGTAGGAACGCTCTTACACTGTTGTCAGGAATGTAAATTAGTTCAACCATTGTGGAAGACAGCATGGCAATTCCTCAAAGATCTATAACCCCAAATACTATTTGACCCAGTAATCCCATTACTGAGTATATACCCAAAGGATTGTAAATCATTCTACTATAAAGACACATGCACACATATGTTTACAGAAGCACTCTTTACAATACCAAAGACTTGAAGTCCGCCCAAATGCCCATCAATGATTGACTGGATAAGGAAAATGTGGGGTACATATACACCATGGAATACTATGCAGCCATAAAAAGGAATGAGATAATGTCCTTTGCAGGAACATGGGTGAATCTGGAAGCTATCATTTTCAGCAAACACAGGAATAGAAAACCAAACACCGCATGTGCTTACTCATAAGTGGGAGTTGAACGTTGAGAACGCATGGACACAGAGAGGGGAACAACACACACCAGGGCCTGTTGGGGGATGGAGGGTGAGGGGCTGGAACTTAGAGGACAGGTCAATAGGTGCAGTAAACCACCACGGCACACATACACCTATGGAACAAAGCTGCACATCCTGCACATGGATCCTGTTTTGTTTGTTTGTTTGTTTGTTTGTTTTGTTTTTGAAGACATAAAGAAAAAAATGTTTGCAGATGCTCATATACTCAGATGTTGATTCACACGTACAACACAAGAGGGGATTCAGGAATTTGGGCAGAAGATAGAGCCAATCCATGTAATTTTGGTACCAAATGATCATCTTTATCAAGCAAGACCTGAATTGGATATTGAACCCATACATTTTAACTCTTCTGTTAATTCTCCTATTGAATTTATTATGTACATCTAACAAAAACACAAAGGTTTATAACAAATCATTCATAAGAATATGTAGATTTGATCCAAATTATTCATATCCTTCAAGAAAAATTGTTCCTTTCAATTCCACACATTTTTTTGGTTAATATGACTTCAGTCATATTTCATATATGCAAAAGAGTTACCAACACTTAGAGCACTATCACAGACCTAGGGTGCCTAAGAAAACAACTTCCTCTAAAATGACTGATACCGGCACCTCTGTATAAAAACACAAGGCTCATCCTCTGAAGCAAACAGCACAGGTTAAACTTTTAATGCTTTCAAGCTACTCTCCTTTCAAGTATCTTGAGGGAAGTAAGAGTGTAAGGGTCAAACATACATCTGAGTTTAATTATAGGACACTGCATTGGGATACCTCTGAGACCTTTTTTCTTTCAAGTAACAGCATATGTTATGCTTAAAGGTGGAAAGGTTATTTTCTACCTCCACATCACTGGAAATCCAGACTTCTTACTGCATTTAGATACTTTGATGTTTTCATTGAGTTGGAGTTACTAAAGAAATTGATTTAAGAGAGACTTCTGTTTTAGCAACATGATTTCTTCAAACAGCAAAATAATTGGCAACTGGCTGGCTCAAATAAGGTCTTTAAAAAGAGACACAAAGGGATGTCTATTTTTCCAATCTTTACAATGTTAGTGCAATCCTCCATAAGTCTGTCTCTAATATGCTAAAGAAAGTAAAGTTAATGAGCACAGATGAAAATTCACTTTCTTCAGTGGACGTATGAATATATATACATGCATATATGTGTGTATAAAGTAGAATGGGAATTGTATGAACTACACAGGTCTCTTGAAATTGCATATGCTGCTTAGTGACTTTAGTGTTTGTTTAACATCTGCTTTCATTACATAGTAAAATCCATGAGGCACTAATCACTAAAGATTACCTCTAGGTAAAGTAATAATAACACTCTGACCTATCCAGTTAGTGTTTCCATTTGCTTATACCATATGGTGATTTTTTTAAAATGCAAGGTGGAAATGAAACAGCATCTGGAGAGCATTCTTCCCCCATCTCAACTATACCCTTCTTCCATCACCTAAGCACAAAAGTGCATTGTGTTGAAGTTTAAATATACCCACTCATTTCTTTTTGTTGACTGTCTACAGTGTGAAGACTTAATACATAGATTTATTTTCAAGTGAATTCTAAAGTACATGGTAATAGGCTCTGAATAAAATAAGCCGCTAAAATAGAAGCTATTTCTCATCCTATTCCTGCAGTGACCAGACAAGTTCCAACAGTTAATTTTGAGACAAAACAATATAAAGGTCTGTAAAAAGAGACATAAAGGAATGCCTGTTTTTCCAGTCTTTAAAATCATAGTACAATCCTCTATACTTCTGTCTCTAAAATGTTAGAGAAAGTAAAGTTAAATAAATGGACAGAGATGAAAATTCACTGTCTGAAGTGTATATATCATATATATGCATGTGTGTATATATATAGATATATACACATATATATGTAGAATGTATATAAGTATAATTTGATTTGATGTACCTTTTAGTATTTTTGTTATTTTTCTTTTTAATGAACTTTTAATTTTAGAATAGTTTCAGATTTACAGAAAAATTACAAAGATAATATAGAGACTTTTTATGTATCTCATACTCAGTTTCTCCTATTATTTATATCTTAAATAAGTATGGAACATGTCTTACAGTTAATGAAACAATATTGATATGTCATTATTAACTAAAGTCCATACTTTTTTCTAATTTTTATAGTTTTTAACTTAATGTCCTTTTTTTTTCATTTCAGAATCTCATCAAGGATACCATATCGCATTTAGTTAGCATGTCTCCTTAGGGGCCTCTTGGCTGTGACAGTTTCTTAGACTGTCTTCTGGGTTTTCATAACTTTGACAATAGTGTTCAGTACTGCTTAGATATTTTGTAGAATATACCTCAATTGCAATTTGTTTCATAGTCTTTTGATGACTAGACTGGGGTTACAGTTTCAAGAGGTAAGACAAGAGGGTTAAATTGGCATTCCTGCCAAATCATATCAAAAGTACATCTTATCAATATCACTTATCACTGTTGATCTTCACCTTGATCACCTACAAGGCTGAGGAGGTGTCTGTCAGTTTTCTTCACTGTAAAGTTACTCTTTCCACCCCTTTCCATTTGTACTTTTTGGGAGGAGGTGGCCACATATCACACTTAAGGAGTAGAGAGTTATAGTCTAACTCCCTATTGAGAGCAGAATATTTACATAAAATAATTAGAATTCCTTTATATGGAAGATTACTTTAATTCTAATTTCTTTATTTCTTCAACCATTGCATTATATCAGTATGGTCACATAGATATTAATTTTATACTTTAAATTATAATCCAACCATTTTTCTAGTTTCGGTTACTATTAGTTTTTTAAGTAGCTTCTGTATCCCTTTGACATATACCCTGTGTGTATATGTCACTGCTATGTTTGTTGGGACTACAAGATGCTCCATCAGGATCATCTTGAATATGTTCCTTCCCTTAAATCAGACATTAATCCAGGAATCCCTGGTTTCTTTTATTGGAATATGGTAATAGAAAAAAAAATGGCACTAGGCGAGGTTTTGGTTTTGGTGAGGAAATTTAGATACATATATAATGGAATCTTGAGTAATCTACACACTAACTCCTTTTTTGTTGTTTATATTTAAGGAAGCTATTATACTTTACCTCTAGTTTAAAAGTGATATATCAGAAGTTATATTCTCTGTTGCATTAAACATATTTGATATTGACAAGATAAAGATGGGGAACAATTTTTGATATCACAACCTATGCAAATTAACATGCTCTTATGACCATTTTAATGTTCAATCATGACTTTTTTTTTAGTTTATTGCTATCATGGAAATGAAACTTTCTGATTTATGTGAGGAAAAGCAAAAATTAATTTTTAAAATGTTTCATGATTGGTTATCCTAAATTGAAACTACTTTGATATTTTGAATAATAATACAACCATTAAGAAACTGAAAGCCATGTTAGGGTATGTTATAAATATTCTATCATTCCAAGTCACCACTTTCAGGCCTACGTTTCTAGAAGTAAATTGCCATCGACATCACCATCGTAATCAATGCTATAGCTAAATTCTACTGAGAAATTGAAAAATATTTTATTTACTGTTCAGCACAGTTGGAAGACAGGAAAATAATTATATACAGAGATAAACTCATCTAGCATGAACTACGTCTTTGTGCCACCCTAAGATTAATAATTTGAAATTTTAACCCCCAGTGTGATGACATTAGGAGGTGGATCCCCTGAGAGGTGGATCATGATCACCTCATGAATGGGATTAGTGCCCTTATAAAAGAGACTCTGAGACCGGGCGCATTGGCACACGCCTGTAATTCCAGCACTTTGGGAGGCCGAGGTGGGCGGATCACAAGGTCAGGAGATGGAGACCATCCTGGCCAACATGGTGAAACCCCGTCTCTACTAAAAATCCAAAAATTAACTGTGCATGGTGGTGCGTGCCTGTAATCCCAGCTACTCGGGAGGCTGAGTCAGGAGAATCGCTTGAACCAGGGACTCAGAGGTTGCACTGAGACTAGATCGCGCCACGGCTCTCCAGCCTGGCAACAGCGCGAGACTCCGTCTCAAAAAAAAAAAAAAAAAAATACCAAAAAAAAAAAAAAAAAAGAAAGAAAGAAAAAGAAAAGAAAAGAAAAGAAAAAAGAAGAAGAAAAAAGACTCTGCAAACTTTGCTAGCCCTCCTTCCACCATGAGAGGACACAAAGAAAGGTTGCAAGTTTGTAAACTGAAAGAGGACCCTCACCAGAACCCAGCCATGCCGGCACCCTTATCCCAAACTTCCAGCCTCCAGAACCTGGGAAATTTTTGTTTATAAGCCACCGGTTTATGGTATTCTGTTATAGAAGCCTAACCGACTGAGGTATCATTTTTTTTTTTTTTCAACAAAGTCTACTCCATAAGCATCCTGGTTGCCAGCCATACCCAATTTACCTTTTCTAATCTCTTTTTAAAATGTATAATAATTAAATTTCCCTCTCACATAGAACTGCAAGTGGTGGACTGACATTATTTTGTAAAATTCTGTGTAAAGTACATTTTGCATTTAAGTAGAAGGTCTTCTGAATTACTTAACATGTTATGTTATTTCCCCAGCCCTAATGTGGTTATTATTAAATTAGGAAGCATTTAAAAATAACTCAGACATTTATGTTTTGCTTAGATCTTTTCTATTATCTTTTATTATTTGATCCTAATGTCTATGGGGTTATTGAACACTTTTTATAGAGACTTTTTTTCCATATGAAGAAACGAAAGCTCAGAGTTACTAAGTAGTTTCCTTAGGACTTTAAGTAGTATTAGTGATAATTTTAAATTAGTGATAATTTCAGAACCCCCTTGAAAGCCCCCCAAGAGTTCTTCTCTTGGGAGAAATAGTCACACGTCTGTACTAGGACATAGAGCAGTCTCTGGATATGAGAAAAGGGAAAACTTTCCTCTGCTCTCAGAGTTAACACAGCAAGACTGAAGGGGTGGCAGATTCTGGCCAGCATGAAACTTAGACTGGAAAGTACTCAATGTTTGCTCAGACTGAAGTGCAAGAAGGGGGCAGGCAGAAGGAGGGAGTGGCTCTGTATATATAAACTGAAAAGGGTTGCCTAGCTAAAATAGGTTTTAGAGTGGAATGCTAGGGCATAGATAAATGAAGTATTAGAATAAGGCATTTTTATCCTCCTTTTGGAGAAATCACAGCCTAATTACCATAGTGGCATAGTTAGTCACAAAAATATTTTTGTTCTGTAGATAGAGCCACCCAAACACCACATCACCAGCCATTAGTGATGGCTCATGTTTAGGTCTAAATTATCTAGTGATGTAACAAGAACCACACAAACTGAGCTACATCTGTGTTACAACAGATATTTGTGCTATAAACTGATAATGTAAAATTTCATATGCTTAAAAAATGCCTCTGAAATCAAATTAATGTGTCCATCATGTCTCAAAGGTATGATAAAGTTCCTTGCATAGGCATCCGTATTAATGTAAAACTTTATCCTTCAAGACAATTTCATTTAAAGGGAGAATAAAGCAGAAATTGAAGATCAAAACTTCAGTTTAACCTGAGTAGACCTCAGTTCATATAGATAGATGATGGATAGATAGATAGATAGAGAGATAGAGAGATAGAGAGATAGATAGATAGATAGATAGATAGATAGATAGATAGATTTGTTGATGTAGTTTGAGCTCGATACAGTTTTTCTTCTCTCACTGAAATCTTTTCTTCACTATATCACTTTTAAGTCTAGCAACAACTATACATTCCAAAGTAATTTTCTTCAGAGTCGTATAAGTAATAATTCCAATGTCCCTATTGCTAGTAATATTATGCATTATATCAAAAGGATAACATTAATATTAATCCAACACTAGAGAAAATAACTTGAACTATTTTATTATAGGAGACAATCATCAGTTTGTCTTCTCATTAAATATGAAAACTGTGGTAGCAGTGCCATTTTATATTGGGAAATTTAAAAATGAATCTCTTAAAATAATTTTTATTTGCAGAATCTCTCTCACATCCTTTCAACCCCGAATATACCAAAAACATACAGGTATTGAGCATCACGTTAAGCAAGGCCAAGAACCTATAGATAAATGAGGCACCATAATCACTCACAAGGAGATCCTAAACTAATGGGATGAGAAAATGAAAATAAATCACAAGGGTGAATGCAGCTTTTAGAAAAAGACAAAGGCATGGAGGCAAAGCTCAGGATTCAGATCCAGAACACTGTGAAGTACAAGTCTTACCAATCATTACCTTTTTATTTATTCAATGCAATCACCCAGAATACTGAATTTTAGTTTACCCTTCTGCAAAATGGGCTTTTATGTGGAATCAAAGGAATACTTTTTATATAGCCCAACATAACTTGAAAAATACTTCAAAATACAAGCTGATAGGTTTTGAAGGATGGGTGGTAACTTTATTCAATTGTTAATGATAAGGAATGCATTATATCTGCACAAGTGTGCATTAATTTGCTAAGAAAGTGGTAGTGGAAGCTGGAAGACTTACAACTGCAGAAAGCACGAAAGAAGACATTTCCAGAGTAGAAAACAGTGTGGAAAAGACATGGAGACTGTAAAATGTAGGCTGTGTCTGGGAACACAGTATGATTGTATTCAGGCAGAGAATGTGGACCACAAATACTGGATTAGTGGAAAGTCACTTGAAAAGATAGGTTCGGGTCATGACGCTAGGGCCTTATGTACATGAAGAAATAATGTCAATGCAATTTTCAATATAATAGGTAACAAGGAAGTGATTCATGAAATAGTGACACAATCTATTCTGAATAGAAGAAAGACACAATTAACAGCAACATTAAGGATGGATTGGAGTTCAGAGAAAACAAGGTGGAAGAGGATTACAATCACGTGAGTGATGTTGAACTACGGTAGGAACAGTGTGAATGGTACAGCTACTGAGTGAGAGACCCTGATGACTCTGAAATTCCAATTATTAGTGAAGGCCTCACTCCAAACAACTAGACCTCTTTATTTAACCATGAAATATAAATTTCCAACTTGTGATCTTAATAGTATCTCAAATTCAATAATTTTTTTTATTCTCTAAATGTGTTTTTTTCCACCCTATAACCACTCTTTCACCCCTAGATTTATTCATTCAATTGTCCCCACAAATGTTGAAGCCAGAATTTCCTATTTTGGCTAAAGACATCTGCAATGCACCCAGCTTCCTTTATAAGAAACACTGAATGAGATATTCCTTATGTTTTACATCCGGTAATTCACCATGTCTGGTCCCTTCCTTCTTGCAAATGTCTTTGCCGTCCGAACCCTCCTTTTCTCTATAGGCCACTGTCTTGAATTTGACTTTTATCATTTACCTTCTGCATTATTGCAAGTGTTTTCCTGTCCCCCCCGCCCCAGACTTCTTAAATCTTTCTCTTTCTACTTTAAGTTTATTAAGATACAATTTAAAATAGTAAATTTTATCCCTTTTAAAGGGGGTATATAGTTCAATGCTTTTTACAAATTTATATAGCTATATTGCCACCTCAGAAAATACAGTATATTGCCATTAGTCTTCATACTCAGTTGTGTAATGCCCTCCTCTTAGCCTCTCCCCTGGCATCATCTATTTGAAATATGTTATGTAATAATGCACTCTGCATTGCTGTCAGAATGCTTTTTCTAAAATAAAAATTTCCTTGCTGAAAGACTTCAGCGAGTGACTTCCCATTACATGAATGGTCTATGCATTAGTATGTCTGCTAAGACTCCTCATGATCTGATACCAAGCATCTCTCCTGTCTCGTACTTACCCTTGTCCATCATGTACAACCTCTTCAGTCCTTTCATGCTTTTTAAAATATTGAGTTTTTGTTAATTTTGGCCTTTAAACTATACCTCTTCTTTATTAATTTTATTTTATTAAAAAACAGTGGTTGTTCCATACAACATTAACCTACCATAGTCTGCCTTTAAGTAAAACTATACTATATCTTAATTTACATAAGCATTATTCTTATTTCTCTCTTCTTGTTTGCATTATTATTGTCATATAATTTATTATATAATTTATGTCATATAATGTATTAGAAAGGTTCTAGGAAAAATTATTTTTCTTTAAATACTTAACTATCATTTAAAAATAATTTTAAATGAATTAATTATTTTATGATCTCATATATCTAGTGCTATTTATTGTTCTGGTAGTTGTGAATTTCAATCTGATGTCATTCTCCTTCAGCCGCAAATATCATTTTTATCTTTCTTGTAGTACAAGCCAGCTGCTGATAATTTTTTTTCATCTTTGCTTGAATTAAAATGTCTATTTGACATTCAATTTTTGAAACTTTTTTCCAGATAAAAAATTTTATTTTATTTTTTTTCTCTTATTACTTTAAAGATGTCATTTCACTATTTTGGGTGTGTGTGTGTGTGTGTGTGTGTGTGTGTGTTTTCTGTTGTTAGTTTGCTTTGCATTGTTTCTGATGGGAAGGCAGCAGTAATTTTTTTACAGTGTATATAAGGTGTTCTTTCTTCTGGTGGCATTTAAGATTGCCACTTTATGATTATTTTCCAAAATGTGAGTTTAATGTGCTTTGGATTCATTTTATTACCTGCCTGTGTTTTGTTGTGCTCCCTGGATCTGTGCATTTACATATTTTTTATTCAATTTGGAAAACTCTTAGCTAGTATTTTTTAAATATTGCTTTTACTTCCACCTCTTCTATTTTTTTGACTCCTATTATACTGATTATATTAGACTAGTTGTCTTATATATATTGTCTCATTTATGGGGGATTAGTTCGTTCCTTCCTTCCTTCCTTCCTTCCTTCCTTCCTTCCTTCCTTCCTTCCTTCTCTCTCTCTCTCTCTCTTTTCTTTTCTTTTTTGAGAACTTGGTCTTGTTCTGGTCACCCAGGGTGGAGTGCACTGGTGTGATTAGGGCTCACTGAAGCCTCAGTTGATCCTCCCACCTCAGCCTCTTGAGTAGCTGGGACTACAGGCCCCCACCAACATGCCTGGATAATTTTTGTATTTTTAATAGAGATGGGTATTTGCCATGTTGGCCAGGCTTGTCTCGAACTCCTGACTTCAAGTGGTCTGCCTACCTCCGCCTCCCAAAGTCCTAGGATTACAGGCATGCGCTGCTGTGTCCGGCCTCCTTCTCTTCTTTTCCAGACTTTGTTTATTTTTCTCTCTGTGCTTCAGTTTGGATATTTTCTATTTTCCTTCCATACAGTTCACAGATCTTTCTTTATAATCTGTTGCAAACTCTGTCTAGGGTTTCTTTTATTTATTTATTTTTGCATGTAAGATATCACATATTTAGAATCTGGAAGCTCTATTTGATTCGTTTTATTTCCATTTCTTTCTTCATTGAATGTAAATATTCTTTATAAAGCTTGAACACATTTAAAATAGTTCTGCGTGCCTTTCTCTGATTTCATCATCTCTGTCACTTTTGGGTCTATTTGTATTCCTTTTTTTTCTTCTGGTTATAAGACAAAGTTTTTTGTCCTTTGTATACCTTTTTCTTTTTTTAATCATAGGATGACCGTTGTAAAGGTGGAGTTGTTGAGAGTCTCCCTGTTGCTGGTTTCCTTTAATAAGGGTTGACCTTTGTGCCAGCAGGCAGTTTATTTACTTGAAGATCAGCTTAATCATTTTAATAGTTTGCGTTTTATGATTTTAGGGTGCGCTCAGCATAGTTGTTACAGCTAGCTTAACCCTACCACTAATATAGGGTATGTAATGGATGCCTGGTATTCAAAGAGGTCTTTCCATTTGAGCCAGTGTGTATTCTTTCATTCTTAGACCCATGAAAGCTCTGGTAGTTATTCATATAACTCCCAGTGGTCACTTTTTGCCACTTATTATGAAGTCTCATCCTATAGATGCATAACTTAGTATTGAGCAAAATCTTCTAGGGGATCAAAAAAAAAAATATGTAGCTCTTTCTATGAACGCTCTCTTCTTTCTGGTATTCAGATTGCAAATTCCAGCTGTCCAACTTCTGTGAACTCTAATTTTTCTCTCCTCAGCTCAGCAAATATGTTTTATTTGTTTTCAAATATCGTTCTCCGTTTTATGGTTTGGAAAGCATCTCCAGGGAGAAACGTAATTTTAGAACTTATATGCCTTATTTTTCTATTCTTAGGGATCATAGTCTTGCAATAATTTTGTCCAATATCAGAATACCATATACTCTCTCTTATTGGTGCTTTTGAAAAACAGAAATTAAAAATTTCCATATAGTCTAATTAATCAGTTTTTCCCTTATCTTTTCCTACTTCAAAGTAATAAAGATATTCTCTTATTTTTTTCCTTAAAATTTTTTGTTGTGCTATCTTTCACATTTAGTTTTGCAATGGAATTGATTAGTGGATTGATGGAAGTAGGGTTCAGTTTTACATTTGTTTATCAAAATAATCCAACACTATTTATTGGAAAGACAACTATTTTCCCCCACGGAACTACAGTATTTTATTTGTTACAAATTAGATGAGTGATCTGTAAAAGTATTTTTCTTAACTCTATATTCTATTTCATCCTTTAGTACACCTAATTTGCTTCAAAACTTTTTCTTAAATATTATTGCTAAATAATAAGTATTCATATGGGTAATATAAATCTCCTATATTTGTTCTTTCTGAATTTTTTTCTTTTTGTTATTTCAGTACCTTTTAAATTTTGGTATACATTTTAGAATCAACTTGTTATGTATGCAAATATATCCTGCTGGGCTTTTTATTAGGATTGTATTATATGTCTTTATATATTATGTGGGTGTATATACACACATGTGTAATACATATATATAAATTTGGAGAGGATTTATATCTATGCAATATTAAGTATTCGATGTATTTTGTTTGTCTGTTTGTTTTTGAGACAGGGCCTTGCTCTGTCACCCACCCTGGAGTGTAGTGGCATGATGATTGCTCATGGCAGCCTCAATCTCCCTAGGCTCAAGCGATCCTCCCACCTCAGCCTCCTGGGTAGCTGAAATCACAGGTGTATGCCACCACACCTGGCTAGTTTCTTTTTTTTTTTTTTTTTTTTAAGAGATAGGGTCTCACTATTTTCCCTAGGCTGGTCTTGAACTGCTAGGCTTAAGTGGTCCTCCCACTTTGGCCTCCCAAAGTGCTGTGATTACAGGTGTGAGCCATTGTGCCTGGCGTCTCTCAATCTATTAATATGGATTTTCAACTTCTTATTTAGATCTTAAAATTCTCTCTATAATGCTTTGTAGTGTCTAGAGGATTTTCATTATTCTATTAGATTTATTCCTAAAATGAATGTTTCTTATATTATTGTGAATGGCATTGTTTATTCATTTTTCATTTTGTGTACTGATACTAAATATAAGAATTTTTATAACTGCACAGTGAATATAGCAATCAAGATGAATTATATATGGCTATATGTAATGAAGTGGATGAATCTCACAAATGTACTAGTAAACAAGAGAAGATAGACAAAACAAGGACTCTGGTATGATTATACTTACAAGAAGTACAAAAAGAGGTGATACAAATCTCTGCTGTCAAATGTCATGCTAGTGATTACATTTGGGGCGTCATCACTATAAACTTCAAATGAGATTATGAACTGATAATGTCCTATTCCTTTATTGGAATGCTGGTTACATGGATGTTTTCAGTGAGTGATAAGTCAGGAAACTGTACAATCATGTGCATATTTTTGTATATTTTTGGTGAAAAGTAACAAAATTAAAAGGGCAGAGATGAATCTACCTTCCAATTTGCTTTTACTACTTACCATACTTCATGTTTTAAAACTTATGTGCTACATAGAGAATAAAAATGGCAAGAATCAGTGATGGGGGTGGGGAGAGGTATAAACCTTGGGGGTGCTTTGCATGATATGTACACTCTATATTTCTCAGAAATGCCCAACCTATGACATCTTTCCTTGTTTCGTTTTGAAACAGCTGGCTGTAGTTGACTTCCTTCTAAATTACAAATATTTTTTGACTACTAAGTCTCTAGAGAGAAGCTGGGATGGGAGCTTCACTGAAAACATATTTGCTTTGCCAGTGACAGTCACGCAAAGCCACAGTAGGGGTGGGAGACAAGGCGGTGCTTGGTAGTGACAACAGCTGCTAAGCAGAGGCAACACATAAGGGAACATAGGTCAAACTTTATGGAAAAATGTTAACACACTACATTCCAGTTTTATCTTAGGCACTGGGATGGCTTGTATTCTGTCGGGTGTGGTATTTACTTCCTAGTAGTTGCCATTAAAAGTATGCTAAATAGCCATGTGATAAGCATTAGAGAATTTCATGTTTCAGAATTGCATTTTTTTCTCAGATTAAAAAAAGTACAAAATAATGCAACTGTATTTTATTCTATATATTTGTTTATGGCCTGCTTTTAGTGGATATATGAAATGAATTGCATTATGACAAACTCATGTGTTTAATAATGAAAAAGCCTTCCAGCAATCTCTCAAAGATTTCAATCAGATTGTTTTAAGAATGTTTTTCTGTATCTCCAGGTTTGATCCATATGCATATAGTGAGGATATAGAATTCATCTAAATAACCACAGTACATGTCTACATCAATTTTAGCTCTGTTTTTAATGAATTTCCAGACTTGCTAACAGATCTTAACAAAATTATGGCCAAAAAAAAATAAATATAATTTCCCTCTCCAATTATAGCCTTAAGAGCTTATGCTAACTCTAAGTAAAAATGTACTAATGTCTAACTTGCACCCTTTTAAATTAAGTAGAAATTCTTAGCAGAAAAAAAAAACTATCTAAAATAATCCAACTTTATTTAACCCCTGTGATTAAGAGAGCGAAACACATTTTGGACACAGGTATTCTTAGACATTTGGATTTGAGATTTTAGGTTTGTATTTTTTTTTTTTTTTTTTTTTGGAGTCTCACTCTGTCGCCCAGGCTGGAGTGCAGTGGCACAATCTGGGCTCACTGCAAGCTCCGCATCCCAGGTTCACACCACTCTTCTGCCTCAGCCTCCCGAGTAGCTGGGACTACAGGCGCCCACCACCACTACTGGCTAATTTTTTGTATTTTTAGTAAAGACGGGGTTTCACTGTGTTAGCCAGGATGGTCTTGATTTCCTGACCTCGTGATCCACCCGCCTCGGCCTCCCAAAGTGCTGGGATTATAGGCGTGAGCCATGGCGCCCAGCCGGATTTGAGATTGTTAAATGTAAATTAACAAAGAAACATACAACTACATTTGAAAGCTGTCCTTGAACTCAGCCTAATCATTTTACATTTAGTTAAGAATTTATACTTGGAAAAATCTTTAGTGAGAGTTTTTAATCTGCCTAGTTTCTTTCTAGTTCTGTAATAAATATTAATTCCATAGTAAGTAATTGTAATTCCATGATTCTATGTTCACCTTTCTATATGTTATCATAAAGTTATATTTAATAGTGCTATTGATTAGCCATTGTAATGGCTGGTAAGAATTTTTGTAACTATATTCCTTATATCACACATCCAACACATTTAGTGTTCTGATTTAATGTTACACTGCTACAGTGTTATTAAGTCATATCCATAAGTCTGAAAGGAATAACTACTTAAATGCTACTGTTACCCAATAATTATTACATATATTGTTCTAGCACCAGTTTTAATTATTGCTTCTATTCCTGTATAGGAAATATATTTTGAGTATGTTAAATTAATTTTCAGGACAGACATCAGCGAGGTGGTGGAATATGACTTTTCAGCATTTATACACTTACAGAAACATCAGTCTAAACAACTATCCATGTGCAAATGTATCTTCATAAAAGCTAAGGAAACTAGGTGAGAGATCACAGTACCTGAATGTAGCACAGAAATATTAAAAGACACATGGAAGAGGGTAGGAAGGACTGTCAGTTTTACACTACCTGCAACATCCCTTTTACCAACCCCAGGAAGTACAGTATGGAGAAACACCCTCAACTTAGGGGAAGGAGAGGAAAGTGAGTACCGGACTTTGTCCTGGACTCCAAAACCAGGCTTGCCCCAGTAAAACTCACTGCCAGAAAGGTCCCTACAGCCCCAGATTCCAGGCTAGCACTGGAAGATTGAACCTCCAAGCCTGCCTTGGCACCAGATGGGATCCCACAGCCTCAGACCCTAGGCCTGCCCAGCAGACTTGACCTCTGGATGTGCCCCAGTGTGGGGACTCAATTGGCACTGGAATGGGCCCAAAGCCCAACGTCACTGGGGCCCACCCAGTTGCCCTGGGCATTGGACCCATCCCAGTGCTAATTGAGTCCCTGAAAACTGAGACCCTGGGCCTGCCAATTTGGCCCCAGAACACAGCCAGCCCTGGTAGTCCTAGGCTTCAGATTGTCCTCAGCACCAGGCTAGCCCCAGGGTACCAAGCTTCAGTCTCACTTCAGCACAAGCCAAGCTCTGCAGCCCTATTCATCAGGTCAGCGCTTATAGACCCAGCTTCTAAGCCAGTCCCTGCAGATACAAGCTCTAGGTCTGCCCAGCCCCAAGTGATCCCCTGTGGTCCTAGGCTCCAGGCCTACCAGAAATTTCAGAACAGCCCAGAGTCAGGTCAGTACACATAGCCCAGAAATCAGTCCTGCCTCAGCTCCAGGTCAAATCTCTTGGCCTCAGACACCCATGGACAAAAGCTCCAGGACTTCCTGTACTAGGCCCATAACCCTACCCTTGAGTCTGGCCTCTATGGCCCCACACTTCCCCAGACTCAGGTTCCATACCTGCTCAGCAGAACAAGGCTCATCCCAGTAGATCCCAGCATTGGACAAACCTCCATAAACCCAAAACCCATGATGGTCCCTGTGGACTCATTTTGCAGGCCAATCTTCACAACACAGGAACTCAGACCAGCCCTTGTGTACCTAGCCTTCAGGTCAGCACCTTCATACCCATCCTCCAGGCTAGCTCAAGCAAACCCAGGATCCAGTTGAGTCCCCATGGTCCCAGACTCCAGGCAAGCCCTGTAGCTTCAGGACAGTCCTGTGGACTCAGGATCCGGTCCATCCCAGCACATGCCTAGCCCCTGCTGACTCAGGCTCATGTTCCATCCCAATACTAGGTCAGCTTCTGTGAGGCCAGGCTTCATGCTGGCTTCCACAGATACAGGCTCCAAGTCTGTCATCATGGACCCAGCTCTAGGAACACCACATGGACGCAATCCACATGTCCATACTAGTAGATCCAGGATCCACACTTAACTCTGTGTACACCAGCTCTGGTCCTACCCACCTGCTGATCCATGTACCAGGCTAGCCTTCCTGATGACTGCAGCAGCAAGCCTGCTCATGGACCACCCAGAGAGCCTGCTTAGAATCTCTAGAAGAGCTACTTGATGTGAGACATTAAGACATTCTCAAACAAAGCCAGTCTTCAAGGACTAGAATAAAGCCTTAATTCTTCCAATACACAGACATTAACATAAGGCAACAAGAAACAAGGAAAGTCAAATAGACACAGCACTCCCCAAATAGTATGATAATCTCCCAGTAGTTGATCCAAAGATACAAACTGCCTGACAAATAATTCAAAATAACTCATTAAAAAATGCTCAGTAAACTTCCATAGGATACAGGGAAACAATTCAATGAAATCAGGAAAACAATAAATTACCAAAAAGAGATATTTACCAAATTACCAAAATTACAAAATTACAAAATTACCGAAAGAGATATTTAACAGAGAGATTGAAATTTTAAAACAAACAAACAAACAAACAACAACACCAAAATCAGACAATTTCTGGGGCAGAAAATTAGAGTGAATGAAATAAAAACCACCAGAGAAAACAGTAAAAGAATTGATCAAGCAGAAAAAAAGCTTTATACATGAATTTGAAGACAAGTTATTTGAAAATATACAGTCAGAGGAGAAAAAAATAAAACAAAAAGGAATAAAGAAATTTATTTTTAGAAATTTTTAGGACTTATGGAAAAATATTCAAAGGACAAATTTTCAAGTTATAAGAGTTCAAGGAGAGATTAAACAATGGGTAGAAAGCTTTAAAACTTTAATTAAAAAAGCAACAGCATACATTCTGCAAATCCAAAGCAACATAAATATTCACATACAAGAAGGTGGAGGTCTCCAGTCAAATTCAATCCAAACAAGATTACACCAGGATATATTAATTGAACTGTCAAAAATTAAAGATAAAGAGAGGATCCTGGAAGTATAAAGAGAAAATAACTAATTCAGATATAAGGGACTTTCAGTAAGACTGTCAGCTTGTTCCTCAGCAAAAACCCCACAGACCAGAAGAGAGTGGCATGACATACTCAAAGTACTGAAGGAAGATACTGATAATAAAGAATACGTGGCAAAAGCTGTCCTTCAGAAATGAAGAAGAAATAAAGATTTTTCCAGAGGAACAAAATCTGAGTGTTCATCATGATTAGATCTGTCTTACAAGAAATGCTAAAGGGAATTCTTCAGATTAAAGAAAAAGACTCTAATAACAGAAAAACATGTGAAAGTTTAAAACTCACCGGTAAAAGTAAGTACACAGTCAAATAATGAATTCAGAATAATCCAGTGCTGTAATGATGGTATGTAAATCACTTAAATTTTTAATATGAAGGTTAAAAGACAAAACTATTAAAAGTAATAATAGCTACAATATTTGTTAAGGGACACACAGTATAATAAGATGTAAATTATGACATCAAATCATATAATGGGGGATAGAGTAAAAGTATAGAGCTATTATATGTGATAAAAATTAAGTTGTTATTGGCTTAATATATCCTGTTACAACTGTAAGGTGTCTTATCTAAGCCTCATGGTAATCCCAAAGCAAAAACCTATAGTAGATACACAGCAGTTAAAATTAAGAATTCAAAAAACACCACTGAAGAAAATCATCTAATCACAAAGGAAGACAGCAATATTTCTAAAAAAGAGAAAAGAACCTATAAAACTATCAGAAATTAATTAACAAAATGACAGTAGTAAGGTCTTACTTAATAATTACCTTGAAAATACATTGATTAAATTTTCCATAAAAATATAGCATTGCTGAATATATATATATATATATATATATATATATATATATATATATATATAAAAGACCCAACCATAAGTTGAGACTCACTTCATCTTCAAGAGCAAATATGGACTAAAAGGCAAAGAATGGAAAACGATTTCCCATGCAAACAGAAACAAAAAGAGAGCAGCAGTACTCATGCTTATGCCAGATGAAATAAGCTTGAAGTTAAAAACAGTAACAAAAAAGGAAAAAAAAAAAAGAGAGATACGGAAGGTTATTGTATAATGATAAAGGGGTCAGTTTAGCACAATGATATAACAATTATAAATATATATACGCACCCAATTATCAGAGCATGTAAATATATAAAGAAAATATTAATAGATGTGGAGAGATAGACTGTCATGTAACAATAGTCAGGGACTTCAATAACCTGCTTTCAGCAATGAACAGATCATCCAAACGGAAAATCAATCAGGAAACATTGGACTTAAACTATGCTTTAGTTCAAGTGGACCTCACAGATGTATACAGAATACTTCACCCTATAGTGGTAAAACATGCATTCTTCTCAAGCACACATGAAACATTCTCCAGGATAGATCATATGTCAGTCTACAAAAAAAAAAAAAAAAAAAACTCAAAATTTTAAGAAAATTGAATAATACTGCGCGACTTTTCTTACCACAATAGAACAAAACTAGAAATCAGTAACAGAAGAAATTTTAGAAAATTCACATTGAAAGTAAACAACATAAATAATCCATGGGTCAAAGAAAAAAATAATAGGGAAATTAAAAAATTCCTGAGAAGCAAAAATGAAAGGAAAAAATACAGAAGTTTATAGAATGCAGAAAAGACATCTCTAAAAGGGAAGTTTAAAGCAATAAATGCATATAACAAAAAAGAATAAAATGTTAAATAAATAATATTGTACCTCAAGAAACTAGAAAAGAAAACAAAGTCCAATGTTAGTGGAGGGGAAAAAATAATAAAGATCAGAACAGAAATAAATGAAATAGAAAATAATCAAAAAAAACTAAGACAAACCTTTAGCTAGACTAAGGAAAAAAAAAGAGAAGACTCAAATAAATAAAATAATAAATTAAAGCAGAGACATTACAGCTGACACCACATTAATATAAGAGATAATAAGAGACTATTATGAACAACAGTATGCCAACTAATTGGATAACCTAAAAGAAATGGATAAGTTTCTAGACACATACGACCTACCAAGATGAAATCATAAAGAAATAAATAATCTGAATAAGCCAATAAAGAATAAGGCAATTGAAACAGTTATAAAAACTCTCTGATCAAAGAAAAGGCCAGGACCTGAGGGCTTCACTACTGATTTTTATCAAACATTTGAAGAAAAAATAATTCCAATTCTTCTCAAGCGTTTGCAAAAAATTAAAGATCAGGGAAAACTTCCAAGCTACTTTTACACTACCCTAATGAGAAAACTAGACAAGGACACTGAGGCGGGTGGATCACGGGGTCAGGAGGTCGGGACCACCCTGGCTAACAGGGCAAAACCCCGTCTCTATTAAAAATACAAAAAAATTAGCCAGGCGTAATGGCGGGCTCCTGTAGTCCCAGCTACTAGGGAGGCTGAGGCGGGAGAATGGTGTGAACCCGGGAGTCAGAGCTTGCAGTGAGCCGAGAT
Organism: Theropithecus gelada; assembly: GCF_003255815.1. Classification (NCBI taxonomy): domain Eukaryota; kingdom Metazoa; phylum Chordata; class Mammalia; order Primates; family Cercopithecidae; genus Theropithecus; species Theropithecus gelada. The sequence goes on along the minus strand of NC_037670.1, from coordinate 119,327,693 downwards.
AGCGCCACTGCACTTCAGCCTGGGCGGCAGAGCAAGAGTCTGTCTGGAAGAAAAAAAAAAAAAAAGGAAAGAAAGAAAAGAAAAGAAAAGAAAGAAAGAAAGAAAGAAAGAAAGAAAGAAAGAAAGAAAGAAAGAAAGAAAGAAAGAAAGAAAGAAAGAGAGAGAGAGAGAGAGAGAGGG
>NC_037670.1:119157471-119327426 GCF_003255815.1 Theropithecus gelada | reverse complement strand
GAGGGAGGGGGGAGGGAGGGAGGGAGGGAAGGAAGGAAGGAAGGAAGGAAGGAAGGAAGGAAGGAAGGAAGGAAGGAAGGAAGGAAGGAAAAGAGAAAATAAAAGAAAATTATAGGCCAATATCCCTGATCAATATAGAGGCAAAAAATCCTCAACAAAACGCTGGCAACTCTAATTCAACAGAAAATTTAAAGAATCATTCTCCGTCAACAATTGGAATTTATGTTAGGAATGCAAGGATAGTTCAGCATACACAAATCTATAAATGAGACACAACAGAGTGAAGGGACAACCTGTGAAATGGGAGAAAATATATACAAATTATTCATCTGATAAGAGATTAATATCCCAAATCTATAATAAATGCAAACAACTCAATGACAAGAAAACAAATAACACAATTCATAACCCAATGAGAAAAATACCTGCATAGACATTTCTCAGAGGAAAACACAACAGTGCCCAACAGGTATGTGAATAAATGCTCAACATCACTAATCATCAGATAAATGCAGATTGAAAACACAATGGAATATTACCTCATACCTGTTAGGATTAGTCTTATTAAAAATATGAAAGATAAGTATTGATGGGAATGTGGAGAAAAGGGATTCCTTTCACATGGTTTGTGGGAATGTAAATTAGTACAGGCGTTATGGAAATCAATATGAACGTTCCTCCAAAGCTTAAAAATAGAACAACCATCCATCTCACTATTGGGTATATATTAAAAGGAAATGAAATTGGTATTTTGAAGAGATATCTGAACTCCCATGATCATTACAGTGTTACTGACAATAGTCAAGATGTAGAATCAACCTACATGTCCGTCAATGCATGAATAAAGAAATGTGGTAAATATATATCTATGTATGGAGATATATATTCTAGAAAATATGTATATATTCTACTGTATATATGCACACACACACAGTAGAATACTCTTCAATCCTAGAAAAGAAAAAAATCCTGTCATATGTGACAATATCAACTATCCTGGAGGACTTCATATTAAATGAAATAAGCAAGGCACAGAAACATGAACCCTGCATGATCTCACATATGTAGAATCTAAAGAAGCTGAACTCGGAGATGTAAGAGTAGAATGGTGGTTAGCAGGGGATGGGGAGGAACAGGGATGATTGAGGAGATGTTAGTCAAAAGGTATGAAAAGTTTTAGTTAGGCAGGAGGAATAATTTTAAGAGATGTACTGTACAATATGGTAATTCTAGTTAATAATGTGTTGTTTTCTTTAAAATTGCCAAGAGAGGAGATTTTAAGTATTCTCACCACAAAGAAATAAGTATTTGAAGTAATACACGTATTAATTACTTCAATTTAGCCATTCTACAATGAAAATATATTTCAAGACTTCATCTTGTACATATATACAATTTTTATTTTTCACCTAAAAATAATAAATTAATTTAAAAAATAAAATAAAAACTTTTTAAAAATTTTACAACTCTATCAAGGATAATTTGCTGTGAAATGATTAAAAATTAAATAATAGAGTGATGAGAATTTTAAAATATAAATTCCATGTCTTTCGAAATAATGAAAGTCCATATGACAAAATTTTACACTGGTGTAAATACAAGTGAGATTTTTCTAGAGAACAAATAAAAACACAAATAGCAAGATATACATCTGCCTTTTTTGTCCTCTTTGCACAATGCAATTAAAAGCTGTCAGTATGGCAAGCAAGAATGATAGTAAAGGTTAAAGTATCAGCTCAAATAATGAGCAGTTTTTCCAGTTTTATCATTTTCTATAAAGTCATAATACTTTAATAGTTGTGAATTGTCACTGCTGAAAAATTATCTAGAACACCTGCACAACAGATACTTTTTAAAGCAAATCAAATCAATTACACCAGATTGAATCAAATTGTACCACTTTTAGCTTTAAAGAGAAAATAACTCTCTGTATATATATAGTTCTATAATCTCATATGTTAACATGGCTTGTCTTTAGTGAGCAAAGAAGTTTAAACTCTCAAAAAATTATTTTAACTAGAACTCCAGGTGCAAAATCAAAATAATAATGTTCTTAATGAAATGTGAAGCTTTTCATTTTCATTGATTCCTACTATGTGGAATTATTTTATATTTTATCTATTGATCCTCAATAAAGGGAGGTATGTCAGGGTGAATTACATCCCATTTCAAGAAAGCCAACTCACAACATGTATTAATAAATGCCAGCTCAGACAAATGCAGCTTCAGTACAAAGTAGAACTTTCAGATTTGAAAGAAGTAACTTTTCTAGTGAATAGTCAATAAGATTTCGTTCAAGAAGTAAAGTCTCTATTTGATGGATTGATTAAAGAAGAGGCTAAAAATTCAAACTCTTATTTCCTTAAAAGGCATGACTGTCTTTGTCTTATCCTAACCCATTCTGATAATGTCCCCTTTTATCTTCTTGTTCTATTATTCCATGTAGAGGAAATGACTTAGTCTCATTGGGACACATTAAAATTGATCTAAAAAATGTATCTATATATCAGCACAAAACCAATTAAGAGGATGAAATATTTTTAATTTACAGCTGCTTATAAATAGCCCAGGTTAAAAGAAAATACAGAAATAGAAAGCACCTCATCACCACTAATTTCCTTTAACCTATTAAATCTAAGAGGTATGTAGAAGTGCATTCGTAAGTTCCATATAATTAATATTTTTGGTGTTTTATTGCTAGTATGTTTAATATAAATACAAAATGTAGCCTCTAATTTTAAAAACTTTAATCAACATTTTAATAATTAGTTTTATTTACTATCAGATGCATTATTATTCTTATAAATATCTACAAACATAAAGTCTATAGTTGCAGGATGAAAATTGACCTTTTCATATATCTCTATTTAATTTTGTTTGTTAATTATTTAGTACTGATATCATGAAATATTTAGGAGACAAAAGTTATAAAAATGTGCAACATTATCCAATATAATAAATATATTATGCTGACTTAGAGGGCTACATTATTTATTTAATAACATTTACATTCTTAAGTTTTGTGTTTTTCACAGGAGCTAAATAAAGTCCTTAAGGAGATACGCAATTCACTAGTAAACCTGAGTGCAATCTCAATTAAATATGAAGTAACTGCAATTTTAGATGAAATTGCTATATGTCTACCTCTAAATCTTTAGAAAATTTAGTCATGCAATACTTTCATTCTAATATTCATTGAGATACATGCTTTAAAATGTATTTATCTAATCCATGGCCTGGTGTTAGTAATTTTCATAATGGTGCATTTAAACAAGATGTATTTTTAGCATAGGGCTATTATACCGGAGCGTTAATTGGAACAACTACATTTTCAGATTTTTCTAGACAACATACATATTTATAAATACTTTAGTAATTGTTTGACCTAGAAATGGCAATGTGAATACTTGAGTGTAGAACCCTGAAACCTGTAATGAAATGTTCCAGAAATATAGAGAAGAGCATGAGAATAAGGAATTGGTCTGAGGTCAATTCCTTAGCCACTCAAATTCTTTGCTATCGCTCATAGATCCAGCAAGCTAATGTGTGTCATCTGGTTGATATTCAGTTTTTAGAGCTGCAGAGCTCCTTTAAAGATTTCTTTCTCTGTTTGTTGAATCTTATTCTGCTTTGGAAGTTCCATAACCGCAAATGTTTGGAAGATAAATGGTCTGTGTCCTAAGGGAAGATGCTGTAGCATCAGAGACCTCCAGCCTCCTGCAGGAACAACAAGAAGAAGGCTTCCTGCTCCTTATCTTTTTACCTCTTCCTAGTTCTCATAAGTAAAGAGGACTTGGCACATCCATCAAGCTTCATGGGTATCAGGGAGACCACTTTTAAACTCATAAGAGACTTATGTGGGTCTAACCCATCAGCACCCATGAACCTACCACATTCTGATCCTTACCTCAGGGCTGTTCAATGCTGGTGTCTAGACTCTTGAATAGCCCCCCAGGACTTCAAGTAAGCCAAAGGCTTCACTCCCACTCCACAGCCTGACAGCTCTAGCAGCTGCTTGGCTATAAAGAAGCACATAGATTGGAGTTAGCAGTAGAGGGGAAGCAGAAGGTGTCCCAAAAGATGTCCCCAGAAATCTCTCTTGATTAATTTTAGAATAGTTTTTAACATAATTGATTTATTATAAATCTGTACATTTTGTTGATCATAATACAGCTCATCACAAACCAAGTTCAGATCATAAAACACAATCTTCAAAGAGCTCTTGAAATACGTTTTCTAATTTTTGAGTTAGACACAAGTCTATCAAATAGACGAGCTTACAGCAATTACAATAAATTGATTGACAGTTACTAAATGAAAAGTACTAAGATTGAAGACGGACCTTTTTGAATACAAAAAAAAAAATTATTAAAGTATTTATTTCCAAGTAAAATGGGTACAAGAAACCAAATAGGTCATTTTATTTAACAGGTGCAGGCAAGCTCTGGGTACGGAAGACCACATCTTGATCTTGAAAAATACTTAGCATATGTGCCAGCAGGAGGCTGCAGCACACCCCAAGAGACCACAACCAGATGCAGCTGAGGCAAGGATTCAATTATGGAGAAAAGAGGGTCGATCTATAAAGGCCTTTTAGGTGTTAGCAAGCAAAGCATTATTTGCTGCTTTTAAATTTGCAAGGTAATTGAATTTAGTGTGCACTACAGAGCACGAAGGAGGGTCTATGTTTAAATTATTTGTTCCAAAGGGGAAATCGTAATTAAAATATTTTGAATATTGTGGAGGTGAGAGAAAGACACCACAAATAAGGCCCCCTGACTCTGGCTGCCTCCACTGTAAATTGTGAAGCTGCATAAGAACACATCAAATGCTATTCTCTGAGAGATAAAAGTATAGGCGTGCATAAATTGATATTTTCTCCAAAGAGAGAAAACGAATGGTGCCAAGTTTTTCTCAATTCAACCTTAGTTCTCAGTGGATTTTGGACAACTGTCATAAACAGTCAAACAGCCTGATAAGACTAAACATAGGAATGTGCCCCATATCTACACTGCTTCATTCAAAGTCCATGTAACTTTTATTATGATCTGTGGCAATGCTTTTAGAAACAGAACATAAGTTGACCAGCTGTAACTGCTATTCGTATAAGCATTAACAAATCTAACCTCAGTAAGCGGGGGTCAGTACTGTGATAATCTTGTATGTCCTATCAAATTTTTGACTCTTAAATAGTAAAGCTCAAAAGAGATTTGGAGTTGAACAAATATAATTTCTGACTACCTAAAGGAACTACACTTGCTTGAGTTAGAGACAGCCTAGGTTGCTACTAAAATAATTCCAATGTATATAAAATGAGACCCTAATTTGTGGGTTTCAGCTTAAGTACTGAATTACGTTCACCCCAGAATTTATATTTATAACCCCCAACACCTCTGACTATGACCATAGAGGGTCTTTACAGGTATGATTAGGTTAAAATGAGGTCATTAAGGTTGATCTTAATCTAAACTGACTGGCATCTTTATAAGAAGAGGAAATTTGGACATATACATGTACAGAGGGAAGAGGATGTGAAGACAAGGTAGAAAAGTGCTATCTATAAGCCAAACAGAGAGAACTGGTACAGAGTCCTCTTCCATGTGCTTTAGAAGTAACCAACTCTGCTATCACACTGAGCTGGGACTTCTAACATCCAGAAATATGAACAAATAAATTCTGCTGTTTATGTCACCCAGTGTGTGGTACTTCTGACAGAGGCACTAACAACCTAATACACAGCCTTTGGTCAAGCTTACCTTTAGTGAAACGAGTTTGTCAAAAATTCTGTGAAAAGCATATTTGGTCATTTTGCCTTCCTTTCTACCTAAGTAGAGGGAGAGATTAAATAAGTTTTCCCTCTCTGTAAACTTAGTTTCCCTCAGATAGGTCATTTCATGGTGTAATAGTCAGCTCTGGCTGCCATAACAAAATGTCATAGACTGGGTGATTTAAACAACAGAGACCTATTTTTCCAAGTTCTGGATGCTAAAAGTCAGAGATCAGGGTGCCAGCATGGTCTGGTTTGGCGAGGGATCTTTTCCTGGCCTATAGAAAGCTGCCTTCTCACAGTGTCCTCACATGGCAGAGAGAGAGTGTGCTTCTTCTTACAAGGGCGCTACTAGTTCCTTCATGAGGTCTCCAACCTTGTGGCCTGATCTAAACCTAATTATCTCCCAAAGGCCCCATCTCCAAATACCATCATATTGGGGATTAGGGCTTCAACATATGAGTTTGGGTGGTGGGGCATACTATTCAGTCATAGCAGATGGCCTCCACTGAAGGGGGCTGGAGGGTAGTAAGCCCATTCTGATACCTAGGTATATCTTTCTGGGAACATTCTTGTCATTTAGGTTTTCCATCTCTTGACTCTTGTTATTTTCTCAATTGTTTCAGAAATTAGGTAACCCAAAAGTGGGAATGCTGGATCATATGGTTGTTTTATTATTTTAATTTCTTGAGGGACCCCCATACTGTTTCCCATAGTGGCTGCAGTAATTTACATTCCAACCAATAGTGCACAAGGAGAATAAGGGTGCTATTTATTGGGCCCCTCAAGGTCTCCAGGAAAATAGAACCTAATTTTAGATTGGATTGATGGAAAGGAGACTGAGCTCTGCTTTGATGTTAATGAAAGTTTGTATGATAATCACAAATTCCAATTTCTTTTTCAAACTGCCAAAATCAATTCTTTTTCTACCTTGCCCACTTTCCTGAGACACTGCCCAGTTCCCTGAGACATTAAGGAGGCCTTGATAAACATCATATTTAAGATTATCACCCAGGTTAACTTTGCCCTAGAGTTGTTTTCACTTCCAAGACTTTCTTTTGATGTGTATTGTACCAGGAACAGATGAACAAACCACATTTGGGATTGTTAAACTATTTCTCAAAATATTTTTCAAATTTTTAAAAACCAAAATGCATCCTCATAAACACTTTTCCCATTAAAGCAATGTGTGCTGTAGAGAAAATTCTTTCCATATGGTTCTGATTTGTTTACACTTAACTCATCAAAAAGCTGTTTAGGAAAAAAATACTTGATTGCCTAGGAAATTGTTTTGATCTTTTTATTTTAAAAACAGAATAAGTTATCCAGAGTAAACAAAATTTACAGTGGACAGTTGATAGCTGAATTCTATTCTGGTGTTCTAAGCTTCAGTGTTCTACACTCAAGCATTCACGTTGCCATTTCCAGGCCAAACAATTACTGCAGTATCTATAAATGTGTATTGCTCTCTAGAAAAATATGAAGATGTAGTTGTTGTTCCACATACCACTGGTATAATAACTATTCTGAAAATATAACTCAGTTGAAACACAATATAATGAAGATTACTAAAACCAGTTCCCAGATTAAATAAGTACATTACTAAAACATGTGTTTCAAAGAATATTGGAATAAAGATATTGATACTGCTAAATTCTATAGGGATTTGGAGATGCAAACAATAATTTAATATGAAGTTATACTTATTTTATACTTGAGATTGAGCTCAGGTTTACCAGTGATGAATAGAGTATGTCCTTAAGGACTGTACTTAACTCTTGAAACAACTCATAACTTGGGAATGTGAATGTTATTGAATCAGAAATGTGTCTTACCAATAAACTTCGAAAGATAATAAAAACTGATATTAAAGTGTACCTCCCAAATTATTATGATTTTTAACACATTTTGGAAGGTTAATATATTCTAACCAGCTAGGCCACATTTCAGCTTTACTACTTTGTGAGTTATCACAGAAACGCACATTAGCATCACTATAGTATTTCATGGAAGGCCCAAATTAGAATGAGATGTTGAAAAATGTTTTAACATTTAATCACAATTAAATAAGGCCATGAATACCTAACTTCAAACTTGTAGATATAAATTGTATCGATTCAGATATCAATTATATGCAAATGGAAACAATTTGCAATATTCAGATGATTAACAGGGTATAGGCATACTACTAGTGGGATATTAACTTTTTTTATAATCAGGTTATGTAGGGAATAGATAAGTTTTTCTTCAAAGTTTCCTAAATCCATAAAAGGTGTATCATTCCCTGGTTAAATGTTTGAATGTACATATTCTAAGATGGCTCCAACATGTTCCAACCAGTTCAGATAAGGCTAACCGAGTCCCAGATCTGGATGCATGACATTGCTTATTTGGGAACCCCTCTGACCTCTTATCACTAATTTCCTCTTTTCTTTATCCTCTTTTCCCTTCTCCCTATTTAGGAAAGCTTAAGATTTTTAGCCAATCGAGTTAAGTTTAGAGTGTGAGGTCCCATCCCAGCCAATGGGAATGGGACACAGTCATAGAGGATTGTGTCAGGATGTAAAAGTTATAAATGTCCTTGTTTCCTTTGTTTGGTGTGTTCTCATTGCTAGACAGCTGATGAGTGCACCCTTTCTAGAGAAAGTGAACTAGCCTTGCTGAAAAATCCTTTGTCTCAGTGTTGATCTCTCACAATATGGAACACCCGTGCCCAACAGGTTATTAATCGTTATATTCCTCCAGATTATTTGTACCAATAGATTAACAACATCCAAAGATGTGAAATCGAAATTAATAAAGTAAAATTATCTCCTCAGCAGAGTATGGTCAGTTATTTTCTATAAATCATATCTATAAATAAAAATTTGCCTTCTAACAGATTTATTTTGTAAAAGCATACTAAATAATTATGACAGTCATTTTGAATGTCTATATATTTTCAATCAAAATTGTCTTGCCTTTTAGAAATGCTGTCTTAATCTTTTACACAAGAAAACTGAAGATCAGAGCAGTAATGTAACTTTTGAAGCTAATGCAAAACTAGGTTTGCCTTGAATCCAAGTCTGAATTGTTCTAATGAATTAGTTATTCGCAGTATAATGTTATTTCTCTTAAATCTCTTGATTAGAGTCTGAGGTAATTTTCTCTTTAACAGGGACTGCTACATATTTTCACAAGTTATTCATGGCTAAAATTCAGTAACAAGAATAACTTTGTAAGTTTTATTTTTCTTTAAAGGCATAGTTTCACATTTACTTATTATTAATATATAACAAAAATTGACAAAATACAGCCTATAATTAAAATCTATCTTTCCACCTATTTTTGTACAGCTTGGGGGATAAGAATGGTTTTAATATTTTTAAATGACTAAAAAAATTAATAAGAACAGTATTTCCTGATGTGAAAGTTATATGAAATTTGAATTTCAATATCTGTAAATAATGTTTTATTGGAACACAGCCACACTCATTTGCTCATTGTCCATGGCTGCTTCTGTGCTACAATGACAAAATTAAGTAATTTCCATAATGACTATATGGCCTGGAAAACCTATAATATTTATGTCCTGGCCCATTACAGAAACATTTTCTGATCCTTGATATATAATAATATATTAATAGTATATGCAATTTACCATTTAAATAATATGATCACCATTTTAATAATATGAACCAAGGTTCTAAAAAAATTAAATGGTAAAAATAAACTTGGAATAAATTGGAATAAATGGTAACTAAGCCAAAATATAATTACATATAGGTCTTTAAGACAATGTGATATTATATATTATTTAAATTTGTTATTCTATATACTACCTTATATTTACACAACTTTTGATTCCTAAGTGTTATTATGTGACATCATCGGTAGAGTGGGTAGCTTCACAGAGAAAACTACTAATTTGGATATTCAAAAAGTGAAAGTAACTTCAATTCTCTAAGAAGAATTATTTGTACATATGTGAAAAAGTTGTAAGAAAAGAAAGTTGTCCTTAATAAGATTTAAAATGTCTGACTGGTTTGGGTTTAGTAGAAAGAGTTACATGTAGGAAATTAACTGGAAATCAAATATGTGAAATTAATGGGAAAAATATAAAATAATTGCATTAGTTAGCAAGTTTTCCAGTTGGAAAATAAACACTGTCCCTTTGTCTTGCTCTTTAATTGTATAAAATATGAGTTATGGCAGGAGGTCATCTTGCAAAAATGAAAATAATTTATTTTAATAGAAAAGATATTTTTTGGTCAAAAATGTATACACATCAGCTTCCACAGCAACTTTTGATTAAAATGATGTACTACCGTGCAAATAATGGATACCATAGGACACTTAGCATGAAACTGTCAACTTTCATCTTTAGCTTTCTTTAGAAACCACAAACATTTAGAATCAAAATGTATGAACTAATATAAGATTTGCTGTTGTTATTTATTTAAAAGTCTGGGAAAAGACACACTTACAAAACTAATGTAATAAAATACAGTGGGGTATTCTGAATGTATTTCCTAGGGCTATTTGTGTGTCTAGCACAGGAGTCTAAAGAGAGAGGAAGTGTGTGTATTCTACCACCTTCACATTAACCTAATTCCAGTGTTCCTCAGAGGCTTATCTTTGAATAGAAGGCTAATGATTTATTGTGTCCTCTTTTATAAAAGCCTTGTGAACATTTACATAAACTGAACTCGGGCATATAGTGCTGTGATTAAATTGTTTTTTCCGAAAAAGTAGTCAACGTAGATCACTGTAGCACAACCATACGATAGAGCTATATAGAGAACAAAATAGAAGTATATTATGTAATTAAAATAATAAATAAAAATGAATAAATTATTGGTACCTATAAGCAAGTTTCATAGCTTATCATATTTTCATTTACATAAAGCATATACAATATAAGTAAATTTTATTTTTAAGCAAATTTGGGGCGTAGTAGAGATCGTTTCATTACACAATTATTGACAGTAATTTTGAACTTTTAAAAAATATAAAATATTATTTCCCTTGTGTTAATGAATTATATGCTACATTTCTTTGATAGAAAAATAACTTCTAGATTTGTAATATAATCTAATAATCCTGAAAAAAGATATCATATACATAAAGATAGGTAAATTAATATATGATTATTAACACAGTGTGCAACACATTTAAAAATTCACAAATATGCTCAAAACTGAAGTCACCTCTAGTACTGTAAAACATTTATTGGTACATTTATAGTAAATACTGGCAACAAAAAGAAACCCAAACAGAAAGGAAAAGCAAATACATCAGTAAAACATTGTCAAATGCAACAAAATAAATAACTTGAATGGATTTCTATACAGAACATCAACAACTTATGTAGACAAATGTGTCAGTAAAATAAGTACAAAACACACAAAATAATAAATCTGAACACTTTCAAATAACATAATGAATGAAGTTAAAAACAAATATTTCATTAAGTGTTCACATCAAGAAACGGGAAAAAAGTAAATGAATTACAATAAACACACTTTAAGCCCATTGATAGCAAGTACTACCATTATTTTGCACAATGGATTATAGTTACAGTACATTTAAATCTAAATCAAACATACAAGGTACATAGCATGGAATCTAGTCCTCATCAACTGTTTGGTTCTTGGTTTTGAATTTTGTTAAAATAAACACAATTGGGATGTTAAATTCATATCTTCACCATGATAATTTTTACCATTCTCATTCTAAAAACAGTTACATCATCACTGGTCACAGAGGCCAGTAGACCTCTTACTTTTGAAGCTTAATATTCATTCCTAATATGGGTGTACTGGCTTTATGAGTTTATGACAAGTTTTAGAAAGCAGCAGACTAAAGAAAAACGTGTTTAATATAACTAATAAAATAACAACCATACAGAATTAAGTAATACAATCTACAAAAAGTGTGTAATACTACATCTCAATAATATTCCGTCATATGGATATACAACAGTTTGCTTTTACATTCACCTACATTGAAGGACATCTTGGTTGCTTCCAGTTTTTTGGTGATTATGAATAATTCTGCTATAAATATTCATGCACAGGTTTTGTGTGGAGTTGAGTTTTCAGTTCATTTGGGTACATACCAAGGAGTGCAATTACTGTATCATATGGTAAGAGCATGTTTAGCTTTGTAAGAAACTGCCAAACTGTCTTCCAAAGTGGCTGAGCCATTTTGTATTCCCACTAGCAGTGAAAGTTCTTATTCCTCTGAATCCTCCCCAGAATTTAATTTGTCAGCTTTTTGTATTTTAGTCATTCTAGTAGCTGTGTATTGGTATCTGGCTGTTGCTTTAATTTGATAAGAAGGCAGCTTTGTCTGAAATTAATACAATTAATCCAGTTTTTCTTTGACTTACGTTTATCATGGTATATCTCTACATCTTTTTATTTTCTGGTTACCTGAGTCATTATATTTAAAATGAGTCTCATGTAAAAATAGATAGTTGGCCTTTTGAAAAACCTATTCTGACAAATCTATAATCAATTGATATATTTAGACTATTCACATTTAAAGTATCATTGATAGAGCTGGATTAATATCCACTGTGTTTGCAACTATTTTCTATGTATTCATTGCATTTTTAAAGTTTTTGCCTTATTTTCCCTCTTCTCTGGTTTTATTTTTAATTTTTTAAAATTCTATATTCATTTTAGATTCAGGGTTACATGTGTAGGTTTATTACAAGAGTATATTGTGTGATGCTGAGATTTGGGCTTCTGTTGATCCTGTCACCCAGATAGTGAACATAGTTCCAATGGGAAGATTTTCAGTCCTTGCTCCACACCCTACCTCCCTACTTTCAGAGTCCCCAGTGTCTATTGTTTCTATCTTTATGTCTATCTTCATGCCCATGTGTACCCCAGATTTACCTTCCACTTATAAGGGATAACAGGCAATATTTGGTTTTCTGTTTCTGCATTAATTCACTAGTGACCGCATAGTATTCCACGGTGTATGTGTAACACATTTTCTTTATCCAATCCACCATTGATGGGTACCTACATTGATTGCATGTATTTGCTATTGTGAATAACACTGCAATAATTGAGCATTTTGGAGGGTGGGGTGGGGACAGTGTCTTGCTCTGTCACCAAGGCTGGAATGTGGTGGCATGATTTTGGCTCACTGCAGCCTCCGCCTCTCGGGTTCATGCAATTCTCATGCCTCAAACACCCAAGTAGCTGGGATTACAGGTGCACACCACCATGCCCAGTTAATTTTTGTACTTTTATTAGAGATAGGGGTTTGCCACGTTGAGAAGGCTGGTCTTGAACTCCTGGCCTCAAGTGATCTGCCAACCTCTGACTCCCAAAGTGCTAGGATTACAGGCATGGGCCACTGTATCCAGCCTTGATTGAGCATTTTATGTGATGTAGTTATACTTCTTCTCTTAGCATATAAATTATGTTTAAAAAAAAGAAACTGGTTTTTCTAAGCAGGTAATATACATTTTCAAAAGTTTCTCTTGCGATAGCACTGTACCACTTTAAGTGTAGTGCATGTACATTTTTTAAGTATTCCCAGTTCCTTCCTCTTGACCCTTATAACATTGTTATCATTCTTGCAACTAATCCATGTGATAACAGCTAATACATTGTTGGTAATATTACTTTAACAGTTATCTCTTAAACTGATTAATAATAAAAAAATTAACTTTATTTATTCCTTGTTTTATACTCTTCCTTCTATTACCTAGGATTTCTGTCTTACTACATTTTATCTCTCCCTGAATAACTTCTTTTCATGTTTCATTTAAGGGAGGTCTGTTGGCGATAAATTCCCAAAGTTTCAGTCTGAGAAAGTCTTTATATCTCTTTCACTTTTAAAACATACTTTTATTGAACATATAATTCTAGGCTCTTTTTTTTTTTTCTCTCTTAACACTTTAAATATTTCACTCACTCTCCTCTTGCTTGCAAGGTTTCTGAAGAGAAGTCCACAGTAATTATCTTTTTTTTTTTTTTTTCCCTACTATAAGTAAGGTGATTTACTCCTCTGGCTTCTTTCAAGATTTTCTGGTTTTAGTTTTCTGTAGTTTGAACATGGTATGACTTGCTATAGATACATTTTTTTAAATCCTGCTTTGTGTTCTCTGGGGCTCCAGAATCTGGAGTTTGGTATATGCCATTAAATTTGGAAATTTTCTCCTATTATTTTTTCAGCTATTTCTTGTGCTCCTTTCTGTATTTTCCTTCTGACATTCCCAGTTATCCATATGTTACATCTTTTGAAATTATCCCACAGTTCTTGGATGCTCTATTCTTTCCTGTTTTTCATACATTGTTCTCTTTGCATGTCAGTTTTGCAGGTTCCTATTGACCTAACTTGAAGTTCACTCATTCTTTTCTCAGCATGCTGAGTTTACTCATGGTCCCATCAAGGGTATTTTTTGTTTTTATTACAGCATCTTGATATCTAGCATTTTCTTTGATTTATTTTTAGAATTTTCATCACTCTACATATATTGCCTGTGTGTTCTTGCATAATGTCTACTCTTTCCATGAAAACCCTTAAAATATTAGTCAATATTATTCAAAATTCTTGGTCTGATGACGCCAACATCTCTATCCATCTGAATCTGGTTTTGATGCTTACTTTGTTACTTCAGACTATGTTTTCCTTGTTTTTTCCCTTGTCTTGTAATTTGCTGTTGAAAACATTACAGCATATATTGGCAAATAAGAACTAGGGTAAATTGGCCTTTAATATGAGGTTTTTGTTAATCTGGCTAAGACTTAGGGTGTGTTTGATGTTTGTTGTAGTCGTAGATGCCAGAGACTTCAAGTCTCTCTAGTGTCCTTGTTTCTGTCTCTCGTTTTGTCTTTGGACTTCCCTAAGTACTTCCCAGTAAGTGTCTATATTTTGCAGCTCTTTCAGCTGTACTCCTCTGTTACTACACTAGTGTCCTGTTGGTGTGCTGGTAAGGTATGGGAGAGGGAAATATCCTGTAATGTTATGATTATATCTCGGTCTTTTAGTTGCTCTCTGTGATGGGACTGTGACATTCACAAGTGTTTTCTAGCTTCACCTACTCCCTCGGGGGAAACAGAAAAGCTAGCTAGGGCTGAAGTTAGAGAAATGTCCTTTCCCCATATGGGATAAAGCTCTGGTAAAGTCTCCTGCAGAGTAGACCTTGTTTATTAGAGAATGCTCTGGGCATATTTCACAATGATTACTCTTCCCCTTCTTTTGGCAGAGACAAGAGGGGAATCTTTTGTGGCTCTTCACTATGAGAAAACAGTAGGATTCCTAAAGGTAAATCTAGAAAAGTATGTTGTCCACTCTCAGACTGCAGGTCTAGATATTTCTCACTCTCAAGTTCATTCACTCTCAGCTTTTAGGAAATGATCAAAATTGCAATTTGAATGTCGTTACTACCAGTGGTGACTTCAATGGCTTCTGCTCCAAGTAAGCAGACCCTGGCTGTGACTCTGTATTAACCTATCTCTTCAGATTTTGGAGTGGCAGTTTGCCCCGCAAATTCTGTACTCTTATAGGTCCAAGAAGAACCATTAATTTTCAGTGTGTTTAGCTTTTTCTTGTAAGGATGGGAGTGACCACTTTGAAGCTTTTTACGTTTTGGAGATGAAACCAGAACAGATTTATTTTTAGCATTGGATAAATTGATTAAGTTGTTCATACTGATCTAATTTTCTGAATCTGCTCAGCTAGATTAATATAATTCCTAATTCTTCTTCAAAATCTAAGCATTTTTAGAACATTAAAATCAAAGAGAGGATGAATTATCTCCTAACTTTCTAATTCAGTTTCAAGATGTGTAAAACAGGAGTGTGTCTTGCTTTGCCCTTTAAGTACAGTCATGCTCCTCATAGTGATGCAGAGGCCAATGACAGGACACATATATGATGGACTCCCATAGGTTATACTGTATTTTCACTGTAGCTTTTCTATTTTAGGTGTACAAATTATTACCACTGTGTTACAATTGCCTAAAGTATCAGTAAAGTAACATACTGTGCAGATTTGTAGCCTCAGAGCAATAGGCTGTACCATATAGCATGGGTATATAGTAGGTATAACATCTAGGATTGTGTAAGTACACTCTATGATGTTTGCACAATAACAAAATTGTCAAAGGAGCATTTCTCAGAACATATTCCTATTGTTAAGTGACACATGACTGTATTTTAAAATATCTCAATGAATTTTATATAATCAGAATAAATGACCTGTAACACTTGCAAAGGAAAATAATTTTTTGAAAAATGTAACTTGATTTATCAAATGTGCTCAATGAGAATAAATCTCTGCATTTATTTCACTTTTGTAGCCAAGAGCAAGTTAACAGTAATTTAAATTTCTTCCAGATTCTCCTGAGTGTCAAAAGGAGTGCAAATAATAGCTTATAGCAAGTCTATAAATCCTCTCTTTCTGTCCATTGCTTTCTTATTCATCTGCAATTCTTAAATCTATCTCAACTTTGCTTTAACTTAAGTAAGCCTCTCTTAACCAAATCATACAGTATCAGGTTCTGGTCTTTATTCCTCTTCCAATATCTTCTTCTGCTTTACCTCTCATTGATACCTTAGTCCTTTCTAGTACTTTTAATTTTCCAATAAAAATACTTTTACTTTCTTATTTATATTTCCTTCCATTCTTAGGGTAACAGGAAATAGAGGGAAGATTCATACGTTATATATTTTGGTCTCCGATGCATATTTATAGAGATTTTTCCCCAAAAAACATTACTTCATTTACCAAATCATTACATTCTGTAAGGAAGTCAATTATCTTCCTTAAGTAACAGCAACACAATTTTAAAACTATGAACCAGCAAATAATATTACAGTGATAATATCAGAAGTTCCATAATATAATAAATTCACAGTTCAAATTGACTATATTAATTTATACCATGATAAGTCAAATCACCTAGTTAACTGGGATGCAGTTAACTGGAAGCCTATCAGGCCTTCAAAAAGAATGTAGCCCAACTAAGACCATTATAGAAACCGATGTATTCTTATAGTCAAATGAGAAAACAGGAAAATATTTCTTGCATTTTTAAATATAAGATTGACAATGAATGTACTCTTTATCTTATACCTTTTACTCTGGCTTCCTAGACCTATATCATCTGATGTCCCCAACTATAGGCTCAGACACTCCCAGTTTCTTCTATATTCCCTGACAAAAGCAAAATATTTTACAATGGCCTCAGACTTATTGGAATCCACCTGCCTCTGTCACAATTTCTATAATTTCTCCACTCTAATTCCTTTCAGAATTCAGTTAGCCCTAAAGGTGCCCCTTCAGTAGACTTTGAATCCTTTCTACACTTGTCCAATTCCCAGGATTGAGTTTCTGCTTACGCTTTCGTTCCACTGTACCACTGATTACATTACTACCCCATTTCCTACAGACCTGGACTCTTTTCCTGATATACCACCAGTGTTTGAATCCTTAGAGCCCTGCTTGACTTTGGCCAGTTACTTTTTCTGGAAATAGAAATGCTGGATTTCTGTCTCTTTACTCTGACTCATCAATGGATGAACCCAAGTTCCTGAAATTCCATCATCCTTTCAACTATGACCAAAATTATGTTTACATTGCTCTTTTTGTTGCACTCACTGGCCTTAGGCAAAGTGTCAGAGATAAATCTGGATCACATTCATAAACATAATTTGATTTTCCCCCAACTACAAAACAAAAACAAAAACAAAACAAACACCCTGTAATCACTTTCATTGCCTTCTTTACTTTCTTTATAAACATTTAGCTTTGTTTTCACTTTCTCATATACAAAGCATATGGATTATCTTCAAACATTATGGCCAATAATTTGCACTTCATATTTTCATCACGTAGTTTGACCTTGCACAGCTTGTTATTAGGACTCTGTTAAAACTTCAGTTTAGATAATTAATATCTAAAAGGTTATTACATTTAGAGCATTCTATCATTTAATCTGTCTAGGTGTTCTAAATTCTATTTCTCAAGCAACTTATATGACATGAAAGCTATGTACCTGGAAGTCATTAGTTCTCCTTGCAACATAAAACACCTTCTATAATATGCATTTTAGTGTTATGTTCTCAGGTTTTATTGAAAGTCCATATAGATACTAACCATAAAAACAGTGTTTTGTATATGCTTTAAAAGCATTCCTAAGATTGATTTCAACTAACAATTATTGGATGGCTAACAAAAACTGGATACCACTTAAGGCACCAGTGATACAAAATAGATAAATAAGTCTATTTATCTACTTTCAATGGATTTATAGCCAGAGAATTGGCAAAGGATTGTATATAAACTAATAGGTATGCTTCATAATCTCCATTTAATAATTTTATATGATAAATATTTTTATTAAATTAATAATTTCCCATTAAATACATGTTTTAAATTAGTAAAAATGTTTTCTCTCGTTAAATAATAGACATATACACTTTCTACCATAGATTAGCTATTAGAAGGATAGAATTTTATTGTAAACCCATACTAAGAAATTTATTAGCTTCAGTAATAGGAAGCTTTGAGTTCCTCTTCATATTCATTTTCCCATATTGTATGTATAGCCTTATTATATGTATGGTAAAATACATTATTTCTTAATCATTACAAGCAAAAATAAGTCCATTTCTAAAATACATACTCACAACTTTAATATCAATTTGTATAGTCTGTTATAATAAAATGTTGATAATTCATCTTATTAATAGTATACCTAAAAATTAATCAAACTCATCATTTGATGTTAGTCCACAATGGTACTTTTCAATTTAGCCTTTTTTTTTTTTTTAAACCATGTAGGAAATGTTTAGGTAAACATACTTTGTAAACTAACTGCATAATAAAGTGCCCCAAGTTTGTCATCATAGATTCAGATTCATATTTACTTCTAGTCATTATACTTTTTAAAAATTCACATAGTCAACCAGTATTCAGGAAATGAAAACATCTTGAAACAAACTTTGGAAAATTCTTGACTCATGAAAATTTTAACTATGTCAGTTAGTGATTTGATAATAACTATTATCAAAGATTTATGCTTCTGTTCAATCATTCTTTAAATGAGCATTATATTGATATCATAAAACTATTTTATAATCATCAAAGTATGGTAAGTAAAGTGCACATAATGTTGAAAAATGAGCAAAAAATTTACTTTTCATCCCGATGCTCAAACTTATTTGATGTATAAAAAATTAAAAATTTGCCCCTATAGACTTTCTGAATGGTAGAAGAAAAGAGGTTAAGAAGCAATTTATAGCTAACTCTCTTGAGGAGAGTATAATGAAGAGCCAAGGCATATTTAAAATACGGGATATAGTTAATAATGCAATCCTTTTGCATTTTAGCATACTTAAATAGTACAGGAGTATTTTGCTTATTTTATGCCAAAAATGCAAATGCTATTTATTAATTACTCTTAAGAGAGAAAATCGTGTAAGCTTTAAAAAATAGGGATTAATTATTGCATTTATTCATTTTATTATAGGATTTATTTACTTACTTGTTATAATTAATTCTTTAGAGATCACCGAGCTTTAGGAGAGAAAGTATTATATCATACTATATGGTAAGATTATATGTCAATCCTTAAGCCTAGGAATTGACCTAATTTATCAACTACAAAAATTAAAGTATCATCTATTTATCCACTGGAAATATATATTTCTATGAATAATTATGTTATATAAGTATGTTAACTGACATGGAAAGAGTCACAATATGTGGCTAAATGATAAAAAGCAGACTACAAACCATGTATTCAATATGAGATTTTTTTATTTACACAAAAAGTACATACGAATAAATCTAGAGCAGTGATATATCCAGAAACACATTCATTGAATCACCTACCATGCTAGTTTAAATGCAATCCTAATCACTGACTCAAACTTGCTGAATAATTATCCTAGGGCTGGAGTTCAGCAAATTTTATCTTAACTAGCTTTTCTATATTTCTTTTTTTTTTTTTTTTTTTTTTTTGAGACGGAGTCTCGCTCTGTTGCCCAGGCTGGAGTGCAGTGGCGCGATCTCGGCTCACTGCAAGCTCCACCTCCCGGATTCACGCCATTCTCCCGCCTCAGCCTCCGAGTAGCCGGGACTACAGGCGCCCGCCACCACGCCCAGCTAGTTTGTTTGTTTTTTTTTTTTTTGTATTTTTAGTAGAGACGGGGTTTCACCATGTTAGCCAGGATGGTCTCGATCTCCTGACATCGTGATCCACCCGCCTCGGCCTCCCAAAGTGCTGGGATTACAGGCTTGAGCCACCGCGCCCGGCCGCTTTTCTATATTTCATACTCACTATACTTTGACAACTACCAGTCTAGGAATGAAGGTCACAAACATTAAAAAAGTATGTAACTTTTTATTTCTAATTAAATAGATGTATATGAGTAACAACATTGAACTCCTGCATATTTATGCCAGTTTTAGCTATTTTTCCTTCCTAATTCTTCATTTCCTAGGAAGCCCAGAGATGATGTACTAATATATTTTAAAAATAAAAAGTGGGTTGAAGAAAAGTTGTAAAATACATACAAGTACGTTGACCTGTAAGTGAAGCTAATGTAACAAATTATGTCAAATCAGTCTCCTTTTTAACTCTAAAATACTTGTGTATAGGCTATATTTCTGCCATCATCTCTCTTTCTCTCTCACACACACACACATATATACATACAATTATTTTCACTTCCTTACTCATATGCCATTATATCAATTTTCCATGGAGAGAGGCTGATAACTTTACAATAGCTTCCCTTGCACATGAAGTCAGGAAATTAAGTGAAGGTTTTTAATTGTAAAAAACTATCAACTCTCTTATATTACAACTTAGCCATTTTCCCTAACAATAAGTATTAATGACCTCTCTCCTTAATGAAAATTAATTGCTATTCTGCCTTAACAATTACATTGTGATCGATCAAATTTATAAAACCTGCAAGGGTCACTTGCTTTAATTCTACTGCAATCCATTAAATCTCCAGCAGATGATAACCTTTAACTTATTCACATATTAGGAAATTTTAATGGCAGTTATAGATGTCACTATTTATATAAAAAGTTATACATCAAATTGCCTCCTTTTCTTAGCTCAATTAAAGTGGTTTGTCTTACTGATATGAGACATTTCCAATGCTACCAGGGTGACTTCAGAGCTAAAACATTACATTACCTTTTTTTTATTCACATTACCAACAATAACTAAGAAAATTAATGTTGGTGTGCTGTCAAGCTGGTAGCAAATAAAAAATGATAGTTTAATATGATAAACTTTTTCCATAAAAAACATATTATGTATCTTCTAAAAATATATTATTTACTTCAAAGAACAAGAAGAGAAGATATGAGTTTATACCCATCAGAAAGGCAAAAGTGCAAAAAGATGGATAATACTATTAGAAAGAATGTGAAGAGATGGGAGTCAATTGTATTTTGGATGAGGCAATCTAGAGAGTATGGCCAATCCAGAAAGTTCTCTATTTCCAGAAGCTCTAGGGTATGAACTATATACACTCTATTTCCAGCAACACTATATATGAACCAATGATCTTACTCCTGAATACACATCCCAGAAAAGTATTACAAAGTTCATACAAAGTGAGGGGTTGAAAAAAGTGGATGCTGACCCACTGTTTGTGTCAGCAGGAAGTTTGGGGGCAATTTGTGTTCATCATTAGGAGAACAGATAATTAAATGATTAAAGAAAAAGAATAAAATATGAGATGTTAGACTGAAATATTAAGACTATTTACAATACTATATAAGAAAAATATTATTTATCAATTCATTTATTGCAATGCATATTAGCACTTTTTTATTGACCTCATGTTTGAGTCAACTCAGTTTCACATTAAACTGAGGAATCCTACCAAAAGTTTGGTTTTTCCCTCTTGTGTTGTTTTATTCACTTTGAGACGACTTATTATGTTTTACATACTTCCTGTGCTTGCTCATGTGAAAGAATTTGTTGACTTTTTTTTCCCTTTCATTTGGTGTATATTTTCTTTCTTCTATCCAATCAGGAGGTCAAGATTAAGGCCAACACTCTCCATAACTTCCCTGATTCTATCCTTAAAGACGTTTCTTTTCTTTGAAGTTCCATAGCACTACTAGCCTACATTACACATAATATTACTCTTATTACAACAGCTTTATGTCATTAATTTGTTAGTCCTCTACAAGACTTCTGATGAGTGAGACCAGATCTCATGTTGTACATGCCCCTCACTTTTCTTGGCATATGGCTGAACACATTATGAATATTTAAGAAATGCCTCTTCACTCACGACCAAATATGTTTGAGCCAGGCACTGTTCTATTTGCTATAGATATTTCAGTTAGTGGGATAAAAATGTATTCCCTCTTAAACTTGTATTTCAGCAGCAAGGAGAGAGGAAATAGGTCTGTCAAAGTTTTCTATCAGATATTCTTTAATAGCTATAAAGACCTCCAACTGGCAATTGTAATCTATGCCTATGCAGAGAAATGATGGAGAGGAAAAATACAAAGTACTAAAGGAAGCTTTAGCTTTGGAATCTGTGTCAAGATATGGCAAAGAAATTGAGGAAAGGGCATGGACTTTTCTTCCCTAATAGATCCAGTGAACAAGCCCCTGAAAAACTGAGAGCCACGGCTTTGCTGAAGCCCTAAAATCCTTCATCACCATATCGATTCCTAAAATTTCTTTATTGTGGAGACTAAGTTTTGTATTTCACAGTTAGAGGTAAAAACATGAAAGTCAAAATCTGATTGATGTTTTTCATTGAAAAAATTTGCATTAAGTATAAAGTAGCAACCATTCTATTGTTCAATGTAAATAACAACAGCGACCTTACAATGTGTCTTTCAAACCATGACACTTTAAGGCAAAGGGGGACCCTACTAATAATCATAGCAGGACAATATGGATAAACAGACTCTTCCAGGCAAATTAGGATAAAATATCTTCTAAAATAATAATAGTCACTTTCCTGCTATGTGACTTGCAAGAACAAAACCTGTATCCCAGCTGTTAGAATGAAGACAGAATCTCTACTCCATCCAGGAATGATGTGGACATATAGAAAATCAAACGTACATTGAGATATTGACTTGTGACAGTTCTTCAACCACTGAGAAAAAGTCACGCATTAAGATATTTTAGCCAAGTATGATTAAAATGCATGCAGCACAGTGGCTCAAGATTTCTCTAAAATGAGTTTCAAATTTCCAGGAATTTGTTAATCAAGCTGTCATTGATTGATTGATTACTTACTAGGAAGTCTCTTGGCAACAAGTGCGTAACAAACTTTGATGATGTGAGACAAACCATTTATCTCCTAAGAAAGTCTATATTCCTAATATTTCTTAACTACTCTAAAATATCTTTGATAGTCTTCCTGTTTTTGAGATTAAAAAGTGATTGATGGTAAATATTAACACTGAATTAGAATTTATTTTGCCCCTGTTTATTGCCATAGCACTGTGCACATATGAAGTACTTACTTCAACCACATTGTAATTACTGTTTCTTGACACATATCTCCGTTGCAAAAATGAGATCTCTAGGATAAATAAATGAGTTTCTGTTTTATTTATCTCTGTTTTCCCAATATCTAACTGTCTTTTGCTTTATTGAGATATAATTGACAAACAAAGTTGTATATATTTAAGTTGTATAATGTGATTATTTGATACACTAATATATGGTGGAATGACTGCCACAATTGAATTAGTTAACACATCCATCACCTCACATAGTTACTTTTTTGTTTGTGGTAAAAACATTGAAGATCTAATCTCTTAGCAAACTGCATGTACACAATATTTCTATTATTAACTATAGTCACCATGTTGTACATTAAATCCCCAGAACTTACCCATCTTATAATTCAAAGATTATACTCTTTGATCAAAACTCCTCATTTCCCCCAACTCCTCAGCTCCTAGCAACCAACCTTCTACTGTTTCTATAAGTGTGACAAATTTTAGATTCCACATATGTCAGATCACACAGTATTTATATTTCTCTGACTTATTTCACTAAACATAATGCCCTCCAGGTTTCTCTATGTTGTAAAATGGCAGGATTTCTTTCATTTTTTTGTTTGTTTGTTTGTTTTGGTTGAATCACATTCTACTTTGTGTGCATACAGACACACACACACACACACACCCCACATTTTCTTTATTCATTCATCACTGACAGGCACATGTGTTGGCTATTGTGAGTAAAGCTACAGTGAATGTGGGAGTGCACATATCTATTGAAGATACTGCTTTCTTAACCTTCAAATATACACTCAGATCTAAGATTCTGGGTCATATGTGATGTGATTTAGATATGTCACTACCAAATCTCATGTTGAAATGTGATTCCCCAATGCTGGAGGTGGGGCCTAGTGGGAGGTGTTTGGGTCATGTGGGAGGAAACTTCATGAAAGGCTTGGTGCCTGCCTTACAGTAATGAGTAAGTTCTCACTCTGTTAGTTCAAGAGAGAGCTGGGTTGTTTAAAGGAGGCTAGTACCTCCCCCTTTCTCTCTCGCTTCCTCTCTCACCATGAGCACACCTGCTTCCTCTCCACCTTCTGTGATGAGTAAAAGCTTCCTGAGGTCTCACAAGAGGCTAAGCAGATGCTGGTCCAATGCTCATACAGTCTGAAGAACTGTAAAGCAAATAAATCTCTTTCTTCTATAAATTACTGTCCTTTGGTCTAGCATTTTTTAGAAAAACACTGAAAAACAGATATTTAACATATCATTTTCAATCCAATTCAGGCCAAGTGGATTAAAGTTGTGTAAGTACATAGCAGTCTTAAATATGCATGCCCGTGTCTTCACAATAGAATTATTTATTTTTCTACTATCTCAGGTATCCCTTTCTAGCAATGCAAAATGGAATAAGACAATATGGCAGTTCTATATTTTATTTTCTTAGGAACCTCCACACTGTTTGCCATAATGGCCATACCAATTTATGTACTCACCAACACTGCTCAAGAGTTCACTTTTCTTCACATCTTCATAACAGTTATCTTTTGGTTTTGTAATAATAAACAGGTGTGAGGTAATATCTCATTGTAGTTTTAATTTCAGCATCTAATTTAAAAAACAATATACCGCAATCTATCCATTTGACAGAGGGCTAATATCCAGAATCTACAAAGAACTTAAATTTACAGGAAAAAAAAAAAAAAAAAAAAAAAAAAAACCACCAAAAAGTGGGCAAAGGATATGACAGACACTTCTCAAAATAAGACATTTATGCAGCCAACAAACATATGAAAAAATGCTCATCATCACTGGCCATTAGAGAAATGCAAATCAAAACCACAATGAGATACCCTCTCATGCCAGTTAGAATGATGATCATCAAAAAGTCAGGAAACAACAGATGCTAGAGAGGATCTGGAGAAATAGGAATGCTTTTAAACTGTTGCTGGGAGTGTAAATTAGTTCAACCATTGTGGAAGACAGTGTGGTGATTCCTCCAGGATCTAGAACTAGAAATGCCATTTGATCCAGCAATCCCATTATTGGATATATACCCCAAAATTACAAATCATTCTACTGTAAAGACACATGCACACGTATGTTCACAATAGCAAAGTCTTGGAACCAACCCAAATGCCCATCAGTGATAGACTGAATAAAGAAGATGTGGCACGTACACACCATGGAATACTATGCAGTCATGGAAAAGGATGAGATCATGTCCTTTGCAGGGATATGAATGTAGCTGGAAACCATCATTCTCAGCAAACAAACACAAGAACAGGAAACCAAACATCGCATGTTCTCACTCATAAGAGAGAGTTGAACAATGAGAACACATGGTCACAGTAAGGGGAACATCACATTCTGGGACCTGTTGGGGGATCGGGAGCTAGGGGAGGGATAGCATTAGGAGTAATACCTAATGTAGATGATAGGTTGATGGGTGTAGCAAAGCACCATGGCACATGTATACATACCTATGTAACAAACCTGCACGCTCTGCACATGTATCTCAGAACTTAAAGTATAATAAAAATAAATAAATAAGAAGAAAACAAACAAAAATAAACAACACACTAAGAGGAAATAAGGAAATACACAGAAAGAAATACTGCAAGTTTTATAAAAGCCAAAATAAAAATAAAATAATAAGCTTGAATTATGTAAGGAAATATGAATAGACAACACATTTATTAAAACAATGAGAAGACAAAAAATCCGGGATAAAAATTTTACTAGACAAAATAGAATTCAGACCACAGGGATTAAGTGTTAGTATGAACATTTCAAATACTGAAGGTTAAGATTAACAATGAAGACACAGCAGAAGGTCTATGCACCAAAAACACAGCAACCACTTTTGTAGTACAGAAACTATAGAACATGTATAAAGAAATAGAAAAATGCTAAAAGTAAATATTTAAAATATCATTTTCAATTTAATTGAGGCCAAGTGGATAAAAGTTTAGTAAGTACACAGGAGTCTAAATAGTATATTCCATAGAGAAACATAAACTTTACAACATAGTAATAAAAGACCCTATTCTCAACTACACATGAAGCACTCACAAAAGCTGACCAAATATATTAGAAAACTCCAAAATTTTATAAGTAAAACTGATACAAATCAGATTATCTGATAACAATACAGCATAATAATGATATGCACAAAGAAAAAACTCTGTCCATATGGGAATTTTTTATACTTTTACTTTGGGTTCAGAGGTATAGGTACATGTTTGTTACACAGTCAAATTGCAGGTCATAGGGGCTTGGTGTACACATTGTTTTATCATCTAGGTAATAAGCACAGTACTTAATAGGTAGTTTTTTGTTTCTCACCCTCTTCCCACCATCTACCCTCAAGTAGGCCCCAGTGTCTTGTTCCCTTCTTTGTGTTCATGTGTACTCAACATTTAGCTCTCACTTACAAGTAAGAACATTCACTATTTGGTTTTCTGTTCCTGCACTAATTTGCTTAGGATCATGATTGCTGTAAAGGACATGATCTCATTATTTTTATGGCCATGTAGCATTCCATGGTATAAATGTACCACATTTTCTCTATCCAGTGTAACAGTGATGGGCATTTAGGTTGATTCCATGTATTTGCTTGTGAATAGTGCTGGGATGAACACATGTGGGCCAATGTCTTTATGATATTAACAAAAATATTAATTTTCCTACAGGTATATAATCAGCAATGTTATATGATAAATAGAAGTTCTTGTTGTAGCTCTTTGAGAAACCACCAAACCACTTTTCACCATGGTTAAACTAATCTATATTCCCACTAGCAGTGTGTAATGTAAGCTTTCCTTTTTCTCTGTAACCTCGCCAGCAGCTGTTTTTTGGCTTTTGAATAATAGTCATTCTGACTGGTGTGAGATAGTATCTCATGGTTTTGATTTGCATTTCTCTAATAATTAATTAAAGTAGAGCATTTATTCATGCGCTTGTTGGATGAGTATATGTTTCTTTTGAATAGTCTGTTCATGTCCTTTGCCCACTTTTCAGTGGGGTTGTTTTTTGCTTGTTTTTTTTTCATTTTTTTTTTTTTTTTTTTAAGTTCTGTATAGATTCTGGATAGGAGACCATTTCTGGATTCAAAGTTTGCAAAACTTTTCTCTCATTCTATAGGTTGTCTGTTTACTCTTTTGATAGTTTCCTTTGCAGTACAAAAGCTCTTTAGTTTAATTAGGTCCCATATGTCAATTTTTGCTTTTGTTGCAATTGCTTTTGGTTTCTTTATCATAAAATCATTGTCAAGGCCTATTTCCAGAATGGTATTTCCTAGTTTATCTTTTGGGATTTATAAATGCCCTAGAAAGCTTTAGGTCTTACATTTAAGTCTGCAATCAATCTTGAGGTGAATTTTGTATATGGTGTAAGGAAGGGGTTCAATTTCAACCTTCTGCGTATGGCTTGCCAGTTATCCTAGCACCATTTATTGAATAAGAAGTTTTTTTCCTGTTGCTTGCTTTTATTGACTTTGTTATAGGTCTGTGGCATTATTTCTGGGCTCTCTATTTAGTTCCATTGGACTATTTGTCGTTTTTTGTATCCATACGAAGCTGTTGGGGTTATACTGTTGCCCTGCAGTATAGTTTGGAGAAAGGTATGCTTCCAGATTTTTTTTTTTTTTTCTTAAGATTGCCTTGGCTATTTGGTAGGTTTTCTGGTTCCATACAAATTTTAAAATATATTTTCTTTTCAAATTCTGTGAAGAATATCATTGGTAGTTTTATAGGAATAGTATTAAATCTACAAGTTGCTTTGAGAATTATGGCCACTTTAATAATATTGATATTGCCTATCCATGAGCATGAAATGTTTTTCCATTTGTTTGTGTCATCTCTGATTTTTTTTGAGCAGTGCTTTAATAATTCTTGTTGTAGAGGTCTTTCACCTCTCTGGTTAGCTGTATTCCTAGGTATTTTATTCTTTTGTGGCTATTGTAAATGAGATTGCATTATTTATTTAGCTCTCAGCTTGGGCATTGTTGGTGTATAGAAATGGTACTGACTTTTTCCATTGACTCTTTATTCTGAAATTTTCCTGAAATTATTTATCAGCTTAAGGAGCTTTTGAGCAGAGACTATGGGGCTTTCTAAGTACAGAATCATATCATCTGCAAGCAGAGTTAGTTTGACTTCCTCTCTTCCTATTTGGATGTCTTTTACTTCTTTATCTTGTTTGATTGTTCTTACTAGCATTTCCAGTACTATGTTGAATAGGAGTGGTGAGAGTGGGCATCCTCGTCTTGTCCTTGTTCTCAAGGAGAGTGCTTCCAGCTTTTGCCCATTCAGTACAGTGTTGGCTGTGGGATTGTCATAGATGGCTCTTGTTATTTTTAAGTTTATTCCTTCAATGCCTAGTGTGTGATTGTTTAACAGGAAAGGATGATGAATTTTATCAAAAGCTGTTTCTGTGTCTATTGAGCTAATCATGTGGTTTCTGTTTCTTATTATGCTTCTGTAATGAATCACATTTATTGATTTGCACATGTTGAACCAACCTTGCATTTCAGGGATAAATCATACTTGATGGTGATGCATTAGTGTTTGATGTGCTACTGGATTTGATTTGCTAGTATTTTGTTGAGGATTTTTGCATCTATGTTCATCAAAGATATTGGCCTGAAGTTTTTTTTTTCTTGTTGTTGTTGTGTCTGCCAGGTTTTAGCATCAGAATGAAGAGTTCTAAATGTTGAAACAAATCCTTGAAATACACCAAAATAGAACCTCTTTAAGCATAAATTTCACAGGACCTACATAAAAATAACACAATGAAAAAAAGGTATTCAGCAACAAATAGCACAATAAATAGAATTGTACCTTACATCTCAATACTAATGTTGAATAAAATGGCCTAAATGTACCACTTAAAAGACACAGAATGGCAGAATGGATAAGAATTCACCAACCAAGTTTCTGCAGTCTTCAGGAGATGCATGTAACACATAAGGACTCACATAAACATAAGGTAAAGGGGTGGAAAAAGATATCCCATGCAAATGGACATCAAAAGTAAGCAGGAGTAGCTCTTTTTATATCACATAAAACAAACTTTAAAGCAACAGCAGTTGAAAATGACAATGAGGGACAATATATAATGATAAAAAGATTAGTCCAATAGGAAAACATCACTTCATTCAGGCAGTGGCAACAGAATCCGTGCTTGCTTGCCCATGTCATTAGCCACAGCAGTGTGGTGAAGTACACATGTGTCAGCTGAAGCAGGGTAACAATATCGATTGGGCTGTGACATTCTTGCATGTGCTTGTAGCAGCAGCATAGTGGTGGTGGGGCACTGGTAGGGACAGGGTTGCTGGCACCTGTGCTTGCATTAGTCCCAGTGGTGATGGTGGTAGGCATGGGGTGCTGGTATGCATGGGGCTGCCAGCACCCCTACACATTTGCACTGGCCTCAGTGGCAGTGCTAGGGGGCAGGGTTGCTGATGTTCACACACAAGTTCACACCAGTGATTGTGACATGGCCAGGTGCCCTCACATCAGCAGGCAGGGAGCAGCAAGGTGTACTTGGCTGGCAGCAGTGGCACAGTAGAGTATGTGTGCTGGAGGGGGAGGGGAGGTGAAGTCTGCCTATGGGAATGCTGGCAAAGCAGTTGGTGGGGAGGGGGCTGTGGGCGAGTGCATGCCAGCAAAGAAACTCAGGGGAGGCTGCAGTAGGGGAAGAGTGCCTGTGGGCTGGTGCATGTCGGCAGGGGCCAATCTGTGGGAGCTCTCCAATGGTCAAACATGGTCTGCCAGCAAAGGAGCTATAATGAGGGTCCTTCAGAAGCACCCTGGTTGGGCCCCCAAGGCTGCACTGCAAGCAGGTATAGCCAGGCTAGGGTCCTGGGAAGGGCCAGCAGACAGGAGGGCCACTCAATCAGACTGGCTCTGTCTCATGGGCAAGACTTCTGTGCTCCATCCAGGTCTGACAGTCACTAAGGCTAGTCTCCTAGAGGACCATTGCTCTCTTTGAGGAAGGGATAGGCATTTCTGGCCATGCTGCACTGCAGATGTTTCCATACTAAGCCCTCTGAGCTCTGCACAGGCTGAAGTCTGCCCCATCACCTCTCTAAGCAGTTCCCCCTGCTAGCTCAAGTGTCCATGATGTTGTGAGGTCTCCTGCTGCTAGGATTCTGGAGGTCCATGGAGAAAGTGAGCCACTCCTCGCCTGCCCAACTCACCCCTTTACTAGGAGTCACTGAGGTCCAGGAACGAGTCCCAGTGCTCAGTAGCCCCTGCACTATTCCCAGATTCCTCCCCATTCAGCTCAACATTTATGTCCTCCCTCCATCGACTCTCAGTGCCTTCCCTTGAAAGATCTGCTAGGAGTGTGCCAGTCTCCCAAACTTCCTTTCTCTCTGTGGGAGATGTTCCTCCTGAATGCATGTATCCTCCCATCTTCCAATTGAAAATTTATAAATTTTATTTTATACCTTTTGTGTAAAATGGAAAATATATAATAAAATTGCAGAATTTCTAAAAATTAATGAAAAATCAAAACTGCATATGAGAAATTACGAAATAAAATTAAACAACTCTATAAGAACTTAAGGCTATGAGTTTTCTTGTGCTAGCAATAAAAATGAAAGAATGAAAATAAATAAATTCCTTTTGTGACTCATTATATAATGGAAAAAGAAATAAGGTTAACAAAGAGAAAACTGTAAAGTAATATATCATGAAAAAGATGCAAAACTTTGTAATAAAATATTTACAAATTGAAGTCATCGATCTATGAAAAAGATAATATATCATGACCAAATGGGTTTATTCCAGAAATTCTACATTGGCTTGATATTTGAAAATCAGTTAATGTAATTCAACGTATTGACAAAATAATGAAAATTAATATATAATTAACCCAGCAGATTAAAAAAAAATGTGGGAAAATTCCATACTCATTTATAAAGGCTTTTTGTGTAAGATCTGAAGCAAGGTTAGAATTTCACTGTCAGCACATGCCCAACATTTTTCTGCATTCCTAGCCGGTAAAAAAGTTGAGAGAAAAAAGATATATAAAGGAACAAAGATTTAGGGGGAAAAAAGCAAAACTGGCTATTTACAGATGACATAAATTTTTAAATAAATTTTTATGTTCAGTGATCAACAAAAAGCTAGTAAAATTAATGTCAATTTACCATAATTGCAGGAGAGAAGATCAATATGCAAAAATAAATTGCACTACTAAATTATAATTACTAAACTAATATTAGAATAAACAATTTGAAAATATAATTTTTAAAATAATTCTGTTTATGATAGTATTTAAATTTTGAAAATAATAAAGATAAATATAATAAAAGATGTGTAAGACATAAACTATGAAAACTACAAAACATTACAGGAAAATCAGCCAAAATAATTGATGTGATATATAATTGTTAACGGAATGGAAGACTAAATGCTTAAGATACTGTTTTCCCCCAAATTGATTATTGATTCTAAAAGATCCCAAACATAATCTCAGCATGTGCTTACATAAATTGACAATATAAATCTAAAATGTATATGGAAAAATAAAGGATTAAGAATAGCAAAAACACCTTTGAAAAATATGAGAACTTACTCTCTCTGATTTCAAGATTTACTATAAACCTACAATCAGCAAAACAGTGTTTCATTGGCATAAGATTAGATCTATTAATAAACGAATCAAAATAGAAAGTTCAGAAATAAACTGAGATGTGGTCAGAATGTTTTTGATATGGGTACCAAAGTAATTCAACTGGATGATTTTTTTTTTTTTTTTTCAAAAATGATACTAAAACCACCCACTATTCCTAGGGGATGATTAGCATTGTCCCTTTCTGACTGACACCATTGCAAAAATTAACTTGAAATACATACATACCTGAATAGAAGCACCTGTGTACATGTGTGTATGTGTGTATATAGTGAGATAAAGCAAATATGACAAAATGTAAATGTTAAAATGGGTGAATTCAGGAAAAGGTGTAAAAGATAGTTATATATTACCTTTTGACTTCTTTGTAGCTTTATATTTTTCAAAATACAAACTTTCGAGAAAAATTTCTGAGGCAAATACATAAAAAATTAACTTTTGTTCAAGCTGGTTGCTTGATACAAGATGGTCTATCATTACTCTCTATTCAGTATGTATTTGAAGTATTTTAAAACTAAAAATAAAATGATTAAACTAATAGAAATACTATATAGCTAATTTTATTAACTTCATTTTACAATTAAATGCTGCCTTCATGAAGAGACGATTATCTTATAAGTGCTTAGTGTTCAAATTGTAGATTAAATTAATCACCTTGTGTTTTGCTATGAGGATATATATTAATAGTTTGTTTACATACAACTTCATAAATAGGTCATACTCCATAAACTTCCAACAGGTCTAAGTGGCTGTAACTTCTTATCATAACCATGAATGTACGGAGAAGAAAACTTCAACAGGTTCAAAATGAAGACAGTCCTTGATCCCTATTTAGATTCTGAGATTATTATATCAGATTAAATTCCATGACACTTGAGAAAAAGCATTCTATTGCAGTCTTGCCAGAGATAAAGCCAGTAAAAATTTGTTTAGTTTCATTTTAATCCCAAAGCAATACCTTTCTTCTTTGCTGTTATTGTCATTCATCTCAGAAACTCAGTATGTTTTACAAAAGACACAGTAATATTATCCATTACAAAGAAAAGAGAAAGGAGGTGGCAATGGACTTAATCTATTTCAGAGTGTCACCCAGGGCCTGAAGAAGTGGCTAGGGAATTGAGCAATCTAAACCTCTCAGAAGTGGTGCAAAGTTACATTCACTCAAATACAATGCCTGTTCTGGGTTAGTATTCATGTTTCAGTAAAGTTTCTCTTAAGCTAATTTTTTTCTACAAAGCCAAATACAAATCAGCATTGAACAAAGGTATTATGGCTTTCAGAAGTGGGCTTTTAAACATTGATAGGAGCACTGTGATAATGATGTTGTAGTGTGCTTTAAGGGAAAAGATGTGTGGGAAAAATACAAAGAAAGAAACAGTAGTGTGCCCAGTAATCTGCAAATCAAAGTCTGCCCCTTAGAAATAATTATTATGTTTCAGGAACTGAAGATGAACAGAAAACTCCAAAGTATATGTCATTTTTATACTGAGACATTTGAAACCTTTTACATGGGTCATCTGCAATGGTAAAGGGGAGTGTTTCTAAAATTTCTTTGTTCAGAATTCAAAAGAAATTTCTCCACAGAAGCCATATTATTCACGATGTTTTTTAGGCTAGGTTTCAGAGCAAGACCACAAAAACCTCCTGTGTTCCAAATGGACCTAAAATGTGGTATATATAACCCTTTACTTTTTCCTTTGCCACTGGAAAAAATGCATAGTCCCTCTGAGGCTTTCTTAGACCTTTCTTGCAGGAAACGGTGGAAAGCCACGCATGGTAAAAGAATACCATGCCCTATATAAACTGGTCACTGGGGTCAGAATGTGACTTGATGTCAGAAATACCTGCCGTGAGGTGGGGAGGCTAAACATATCAGGCCCACTTCCCAAGCGGACCTGTTTTCTGGGTAAGGGTTCTCACAAAAACGTAGGAAGGTTAACGTAAGGAGAGTCTGGAAAAAGCAATGGATGTGACATTAGTATCTTCACTTCCTGCAAGTCCGAACGCCGTATGATATCATATGACTCATAGGATATTATCTTGTATTTCTAAGTGTTCTTATCATTGATGCCTTATTAATTATCAGTAACAATTTTAAATTATTAATAATAATGATTAACCATTGGTGAATAATATTCTTAAGTATTATGTTTAATTAATAATGTACAATGTTTTATTAATAATATTAGCTACATTTTACTGAGTACTTATATTATATATATATATATAAAGCACTTAATTCACTTTATCCCTCATACTCATAACAATGCTGAAAAAAGATATCTTATCCCCAAAGCACAAAGGAGGAAACTGATGTTTAAGGATATTAAAACTACACTTTGAGTTATTCAGCTCTAAATTGGTAGAGTCATGCTTTCAATTTAACTCCTCTTGCTTTAACTACTACATGTATTAATTAATTTATTCAAGAAATGTTTTAACTTTAAGAGGCAACCGTGCTGTAGGGGATTTTGTCCGGCCAGTAGTAAAGGGGAGGGATTCGAAAGGAGAGCTAGGAGAAGAGCAAAATGGACAAGTATAGGATGAAGGAAGAGAAATAATATGATAAAGGCTAATAGGTTTGAGTTGTAATTTATGGGATCAAATAAGAGATTTTTTAAGCATATATGTGTGTGTGTATGTATATACAATCTCTTTCATTTCATGATGATAAATCCCATCCCAAATATTATAGATTTTTATATTTGATTCCATTTGCTTTGAACAATAAATCCACCTACTGGATAGGCTATCAACCAGGAAAATGTGATACTGTGTATGTTTTCCTATTTCAGGTTTTTGAATATGCGAAGACAATGTTGCTAGTCATGGAAATACAGAGTGCTATAAAAATAATAACTTTATGTGAAGTAAAAAGTTAAGCTTTTGACAAAAATGGGACATACGTTAAAATATTCTATATGGGGCATTTTAATTTTTTTTTCAACTTCTAATCAGTGATGGCAGTACACAAATGGCAACCACATAAGGAAGAAAAAAAATCTGCCAATACCTAAGTATATTTAGGAAAATCTGTGACTGGGAAATATGTGCTGGTTTGGAGAAAACAGAAAAAAAATTGTCTTCTATTACATGAGATGACAGTACTTCAGAAACAAAACTATATCCGTGCTCGTAAAACTAGGGATATGAATATTTTGTGTACACTTGCCAGTTACTAAAAGTAATCTGGTGAATACGCATGGAAAATTAGGAGTTCTCTAGGATTCTCGTCACAATATGAATACCACATCTCTAATATTTATTGGCACTATGACATTTCTGAACCCTTGTTTTAAGAGCTCTCAAATGAAAACCACTTGTCTGTCTAGTAGCATGTTTTCCAGGTATGCTGATTTGAGCTCCAGCTAAGTGAATGCTTATTACCAGCATGCTCTCCTTGCCCATCCAAGCCTTTATGTCAGTGGCATTTCCAACATAAAAGTTATATATGTATAAATCTGTTGAAGTTCAAGAGAATCAATATACACACCCCACTTTTTCCTGTCTGAGTTCTGAAACAATCAAGGTGGGCAGAAATAGGAAAAAAAAAAAAAAGGGAAATAAAAATACCAGCTTCACCACTGATGAAGTAAATATAGATTGTGGCTTATGTGGATTGTATCCTAATCCTTAAGTGTTGACATCCTCATCTTCACCCAAGAATCAGGAAGACTCCTCTGTACAGTTACAGGTAGAGGTGCAGAGCCACAGGTCTCCCCCTGTAGGCTTTATACCTCCAAGCCTACCACATGGTCAGGAATAGACCCAGGCTCCTGCTCTACATTGAGAGGTGGATCCCAATATGACATGACATGAGGACAAAAAGGATTAACAAACAAAGCAATCCCAGTTTCTAGTTCCAGAGTCATCTGTCACTTGCATCATTTCTTGGCTCCTGGGAAGGCATGAATGGGGGTAGAGAGAGATCAGGAGGGTTATTCCAATGGATATATCTCCAGATGGAAGAAAACAACAAGACTAGGCATGACTATTTCCTCAAACAAAAGCAACACGAGTAGTATAAAATTACACACATAGTATAGCTCATCAATGCATGAAAAATTAGAAACTTTCCATCATTCAGAAAACATTTACTGAGTGTCTGCCTTACGACGAGCACCATGCTAGCAACTGAAGTACAAAGCAAATAAAACATGATGTCAAATCACAGTTTATATTCTTTAACTATGCAATGTATCCAACACAAATATTCAAAAGATAATTTAAAAAATAATGTGAGGTATTCAGAGCAAATTAGAGATCTACATTAGAATATTAGAACCTTTGAATATTATTTAAATTATGAATGACACTCAAGATAACATCTGTATCATTTTATAGACAAAACATGGCCATAAAAATCAATAAGCTGCTGTAAATTCAACCAACTTCAGTAACTCGATTATTTGGCATACTACATTCTCAATACTTTAAGGACAAAACTTCAAAACGTTTGTATTTATAACGATTTGCATTTATTTTATTTTTACCTCCCAGACAAGTGATGCCTTTCTGTTAATGCCTATACTCCATTTATTTAGCATAAATACTATAAGAGCTCTGTAAAAGTAAAGAATAGTATTTTGTTCCATTTTTCTTCCAAAGATGGACTTCATTAAAACATGATTTGTTGGGTCTTTGCCAGGCAACTGAGATAAAGATAAAATAATATAACAAGAACCTTCTGGTTCTTTCAGTAACCAGCACCAATCAATGGGATTATGCTAAATTTCATGCTATAGCAGGTCATATTTTATCAAGGTTCCACTGCATTTACAGTGAACAATAGACTACTATGTA
This sequence comes from Theropithecus gelada, assembly GCF_003255815.1. Taxonomy (NCBI): domain Eukaryota; kingdom Metazoa; phylum Chordata; class Mammalia; order Primates; family Cercopithecidae; genus Theropithecus; species Theropithecus gelada. The sequence goes on along the minus strand of NC_037670.1, from coordinate 119,290,744 downwards.
AATCACTTTATTATAACCTTCAAGGTAGTTCTTTAGGCCTGCAGACCTTCTCCACAAAACTTTTAATATAAAAGTTGACAATATTATTTATTAAAACAGCAAAATAAAGTATTTTCATGGAACCTCTAAAAGTATACATTCTTAAAAAACGTTACGTTATATAAAGAAATATTTGCATATAATAATGTAAATAAAAATAGCTAATCCCTATTCAGTGCTGTCTCATGGCTACCAGCCTTAAGAGACTTACACATATTATCTCAAATATTAACTTCACCAGGGCACTATGAAATAGATACTATTGTTTCTGTTTCACACAGAAAGACACTGGAATATAAAGGAAACAAAATATTACTGAAAACTTAAACATCTAAATAGTTTCTTAAAAATCACAGTTAATTAGTATGAGCAAACCTGGAGATGAACTAGGGTCTGAAGAACTCTAGATCTACACTCTTAAAATTTTCTGCCTCTAATATTTCAACCAAATGGCAGAGTATGTATCTATATAAAATCTACATAAAGTTTATCATTTGCTGTTAAATGACAATAAAATATTTTATATAACTCAATATAATATGTATTTATATAACACATTATATTATCTATCCATATACATGCATAAATACATTACAGGCACCTTTACCTTGTTTATAGGCATTATTATAGATGGATTTGAAACTTTCAATCTCCATATAGATTTTTAGATACTCAGATTATGCTAAATGCCTACTTCTGTCTTAAAAATTCAAACCACAAAATAAAAGCAAATTACCTCAACTACTTATAGCAGTGATGCAAAAATATACCTCAAAGAAATCATAATATTATATAAACACATTTGATATATCTGATATAACATTATATACACACACATTTTTTTGTGTGTGTGATGTGACTGGTGAAATAAATAGATAAAAACCTTACCATGAAGTTGAATCTGAAAGAACTGGAATGTAATATAAAATGTAAATTATATGTTCCTTCAAAATATAAATCATAAAACAAAATGAGCAGTATTTTTTTGTTTGTTTTAAATCTTCTACTGAAAAATGGGAAAAAGGTATAAATACCTAACTGGGTTCTTTGTGCTTACAGTAGTTCCCAAACTTTAGTGGGTGTCAGTATCACTTGAAGGATTTGTTAAGCTAGATTTCTGGATCCCACTCCCAGGTTTCTTATCCAATGGTCTAGATTGGGTCTGAGAATTTATGTGCCTCACTTGTTCCCAAGTGATGCAAATATTGGTTCAGGGCTCACACTTGGAGAAACACACTTGAGAACCTGAAAGATATAAAGACTCTTACCTTCATCTGTAGCAGACCAAATCTCTGAGCATCAACTGCTTTGCGAGGATGTGAGCAGGGAAGGGGTATGCCCATCCGCAAGCAGTTAAAATAAGCTGTTCCCAAGACTCAGAAAACATTAGAATCACCTGAGGATGTTTTAAAACACCTGTTGCTCAGATCCTATCCCAGACCAATTAAATAAGAATCTCTGGGTGTAGGATTCGGACATTAGTAACGCTAAAGCATCCCAGGTGATTCCAATGCAGTCGAATTTGAGAATAACCCATGAGACGAAGCCAGCAACTCTGCGCATGCCCAGTGGTGGCAAGCAGCAGCCTGCATACTACAGAGCTCAAGGACGTTAAGATTAGAAGCGGTGTATGTTCTCAATCTTAAGTAAGTCACTGCATTTTGTTTTCTTATCAAGTGCATAAAATTTTATAACTTTATAACTTTACATCAATACTTACATGATTCAGCTTTATGTGTATGCTTAAATACTAAAGATATTTATGATACAATTATAGTTCCTCTCAGTAACCTCTTTCTTTTCTTTTCTCTCCTTTTCCTAACATTTGCATTTGTCTTAGCTCTTCAAATATGCCCCAGACTTACATATAATGTTCCATATACCAGGGTAATACAATGGATAAATGGAAAGCTGTACGTAATCATTAAGCATACTTAATCCAGTGCTCGAGATTAAGGACTTGAATTTTGAGTTCATGCTTGTTAGCTTTATGACCTTGAGTAAAGTCTTCCAACTTTTGATCTGCAGAAAGAAGCTAATGACAGTACCTGCTGCCTAGAATCATTGTGTGAATTAAATGAAATAATGCCAGGAGGTATTTAACAAATAGGAAAGGCTCAAATATAAGCTGTTTCATTATATTTCTTTTCCCTTTTAAATTGGTATGTCATTTACTTTGGTTACAAAAAATAAAAACTCAATAGTTTCATATGAAATCTATGACTAAAATATTTCTGGTTGTTGCATGTGTATTGAGTTTTGTTTTTTTTTTTAACAATTATAAACAAAAACTCATGTTGCTGCCTTTAATAGAACTAAATAAATATGGCAATAAAAGTGGGTAGGATTTTGGTTAAGAAACACTGGAGTCAGCTGACAAATGGAAATCAGTTGTAGAGAGATAGAAGGGGAAGTTTTCTGAAGAGAATGTAAGAAATTCTGTAAAATTCAGTTCCCAGTCTACTCCTGACACTTATTAATGAAATACTTTTAATGAATTAATCATTTGCATTTTATGCCTCTATTCTTTGGGCTAGAAATCACTAAATTTAAACATATAGCTTTAAATAGACTTTATCTATATTTTTTCAATTATATATTTAGCATTTATTTTTATAGCTAAGTGAAGTTCTCTTGCATACCAAAACATGGTAATATACCATGATAAAATATTTACATGATTGATCTCATTGGAAAACCTATATATCAGCCAGGTGCAGTGGCTCACGCCTGTAATTCCAGCACTTTGGGAGGCCAAGGTGGGTGGATCACCTGAGGTCAGGAGTTCAAGGCTAGCCTGGCCAACATGGCGAAACCATGTCTCCAATAAAAATACAAAAATTAGCCAGGCATGGTGGTGTATGTCTGTGGTTCCAGCTACTAGGGAGGATGACGCAGCAGAATCGCTTTAACCTGGGAGGTGGGGGTTGCAGAAGTAAATTCCTCACGTCTTTTTCGTACATGTTTTATACAATTAACTCATATTTGATAATGTATTTTTAAAACATTTGAGTATCATCTCTTAAAAATAATTTTCCCCTGCTTCGGATAATATAAATGATAATGTCTTTTATTTTTAATTAGACAATTTATATAAATAAAGGCATGATTACTCTAATAATTTATTTTCCTTTTACAGTAATGTTAGTTTTTTTACAATTTTATAAATAAAATAAAAATTAACAAATCACTGAAGTGAATAATATGAGTATCCGATATATTTTATTGAATTACTACTATGAACAAGGTATTGTAAAAGCAGCAAATAATTATGGTGGAATAACCTAAAACCAGGAGTCCATAAACTCACCATAAAAGGGGAGATGGTACTTACGGGCAGTCTGTGTCATTCTTTTTCTTCTTCTTTTAAACAAACATTTATAAACAACAAAACTTTTCTTGGCTTGAAAACTATACCAAAATGGGCTGTGAACTGGATTTGGCTTCTGGACTGTAGTTTGTCAGCCTCTAATCAAAAATACTTTTAGAGTCTTTTACCATTAATATCAATGTGGTTTGTGAACCAAGATTTGAATATTGTCAGAAAATTTTCAATGACATCTAGAGAACATTCATGAAAGTCATCAATAATTGAAAAATGGTTAGAAATCAGCATAACTCATACAAAATTGTGGACACAATGATTCAGTAACACCGAACTGCACAATAGCAACACTACCAGAACAAACTTAAAAAAAATGCCTAAAATAGAGACAGCTGTGCATGATTTACTTCAGTTTTAGTCATAAAATTCAGTATTATGTGCCAAGAATCTGAATTATGAAGCAAGGAATAAAAAGGCACAGACTTCTTGTAATGAAGTGTTACCCACAAAAGGGAAAAATGAATGCAAATTGTACCTATATTTGAATAAGGACAATTGTCAGTAACATAGGGTGCAATTATTTGTTCATGAATCCATGTGCAAAAATATATACATAGTTTAATTTTTTAAAACATGCACAAGGACTTCCATTTTCATGTAAAAATATTTCTTATATCCTCAAAATATATATCTTCAGAATATAAGCTTTATTATTTGGAGTATATTAAGTTATACTGTATAAATACAGCATAAACATAATTTAGGTAGTTGATAGTATTTCATTAATGATGTTCTGGCTGAACCAGCTAAAAATTGCTTTGCAAAACTTTTAAAAAAATTTGTTATTTTTATTACTTGGAAGACTTTTGAAAAAGCAATTATATGACTGTATGTGCATATATATATGTATATACACACACATATTTAAGTAGCACTTCATATATTTTAAGAATCATAGGTTTTGAAATAGGATATTTTCATAACAGACTGTCTTTACTTTTGCCTGGAAGCTTTCATAGTCATTATCAGTCTTCTATCCCAGGGAGAGGAAAAAAAAAAAGGAAAAAAACTAAAAACTGTACTAGAAGAACCATTTCAAGAACAATTGATTTTATTGCCTGCATACCGATTTTGCAGAATTATTTGGGAAATGAAGCAGAAGGAAGCTGCTGGGAAAGCACAGTAGAAATCCATCAAGAGAAAAAAATGTATAAAAACTAAATCACATCATCTTGGTATATTACATAATGCTGTGAAGAAGTATGAAAAAACTATGTCTCAATTGAAAAATAAAAGCCAGAGTTATGCACCTACAACTTATGAAAGACAGCTTATATTATACACACATAAATAATATATATAACGTTTATATTACAGTAAATTATATTAAGTATATATAAATGTAAAATGTATACCAAAATACATATATGAAGATTGCTATTGCCTGCCTTTGAAAAATGTTCTAAGCAATTTAGCTCTAGTTTTCATGTTGTGTAATTAGAGAAATTCATCTTATTGCTAGTTAAAATGTGATCAGTGACCACAGTTTAGTGTTTGAGACTCACTAAATGTTCCACTGAGACTCCAGGGGCAGCCATTGTGGGTCAGTTAGAGCATTACGAAAGAAGGGAAAACAGTTGAAAGGATTGCTATAATAGAAATATGCAAGAAAGACATTGAAAGACTAAGAAATGTGGTGGTAAATTTTACCCATTGGGCAGTAAAAATTTTCGATAAGAGATAATGTTAGAGAATAATTTTTAAAAATTAGTAGCTGTTTCTTAGACATGATAAAAGGAGAAATTGAAGATGGATTGTGGTTTAGAAGTGTCAGAGGATTGTTAATATATTTGACTAGTAGGAAATACTATCACAAGAACAGAAAACCAAACACCACATGTTCTTACTGATAAGTGGGACTTGAACAATGAGAGCACATGGACACAGGGAGGGGAATACCTCACACTGGGGGTGGGGGGCTAGGAGAGGGATAGCATTAGGAGAAATATCTAATGTAGGTGACGTGTTGATGGGTGCAGCAAACCACCATGGTACATGTATACCTATGTAACAGACCTGCACATTCTGCACATATACTCTAGGACTTAAAGTATAATTTTAAAAAAGGAAATTAAAAAAAGAAATGTTAAACCCTAAAGAGATAGTTTTTTTTACTTGTTCTAATATTTTTTTTTTACATCTAATAACAAAGTGGCAGAAATCCAGTAAATATAACTCGTATTAGAAAAGAGCAAAGACATTAAAATATTAAAAAACTGTCATTAAAGGTTACTAATAAGAGAACCACAATAAATACATTTGAATTACTTATTTCTGCTTTTAATCTGCTATAATAAAATTTATTTTGAAGTAGGATATTTACTTGAAAGTATCTAAAAAATTTATTTAATGGTGAAATATAGCATAACTCAGAGGATGTTTGCAAATTGTATTTCAAAACTAAAATCTATTTAATCAATATTATATAAATAACTTCATGGAAGGATGGGAAAACAGTTTCTCCTGTTTATAGTAAGTGACGTACAGATTAATTACATATAAAAAGTTATCATGGTCCCCAAAGTAAAAGCCCTCATGATGACAACTCAGATATCTGATAAAGAAAAGTCCATTACTTTTATTTTCTGATGTAAGCATGTATTCATTGCTTATGCTCCATTTAGGTCAAGAAAGTGGCTAAAACCTATTCAGCTGACAGTAGCAGGGGGCGGGAAATAAGTCTGAGATGAAAGTTCTTTATCATACTGAAAAAATAATGTAATTAACATGGAATTCTTACTGATATTTTTACTTATACAGAAAAAATAGATAACAAGGATCTAGGCCAGGCGCAATGGCTCATACCTGGAATCCCAACACTTTGAGAGGCTGAGGCAGAAGGATCACTTGAGCCCAGGAGTTTGAGACCAGCCTAGGAAAAATGCTGAGACCTTGTCTATAAAGAAGAAGAAGAAGGAAAAAAAAAAAAAAAAAAAAGCCAGGTGTGGTGGTGGCACACACCTGTGACCCAGCTACTCAGGAGGCTGAAGCAGGAGGATCTCTTGAGTTCAAGAGGTTGAGGTTGCAGTGAGCTGTGTTCGTACCACTGCATTCCAGCCTGTAGTGACAGAGCAAGACCCTATCTCAAAAACCAAAGAAAAATGAAAAAATAAACAAAAATAATAATAAGGTTTTGATGTTATGTATTATTTCACATAGCACATAACCATCAATGAAAGGAATGTTATAAGGATAATATTATCTTTTTTTGTATCTTTGTTTTTTGTTTTTTTGTTTTGTTTTGTTTTGTTTTTGATGGAGTCTCTCCCTGTTGCCCAGGCTGGAGTGCAGTGGCGGGATCTCGACTCACTACAACCTCCACCTTCCAGGTTCACGCCATTCTCCTGCCTCAGCCTCCCGCGTAGCTGGGACTACAGGCGCCCGCCACCTCGCCTGGCTAATTTTTTGTATTTTCTAAGTAGAAACGAGGTTTCACCATGTTAGCCAGGATGGTTTCGATCTCCTGACCTCGTGATACACCCGCCTCGGCCTCCCAATGTGCTGGGATTACAGGTGTGAGCCATCACGCCTGGCCAAGGATAATTATTAATTAATTAATTAATTTATTTATTTATTTATTTATTGAGACGGAGTCTCGCTCTGTCGCCCAGGCTGGAGTGCAGTGGCCGGATCTCAGTTCATTGCAAGCTCCGCCTCCCGGGTTCCCGCCATTATCCTGCCTCAGCCTCCCGAGTAGCTGGGACTACAGGCGCCCGCCACCTCGCCCGGCTAGTTTTTTTTTGTATTTTTTAGTAGAGACGGGGTTTCACTGTGTTAGCCAGGATGGTCTCGATCTCCTGACCTCGTGATCCGCCCGTCTTGGCCTCCCAAAGTGCTGGGATTACAGGCTTGAGCCACCGCGCCCGGCCGGATAATCATTTCTTAAACCAATATTCTCAAATACTAAACTCTCAGGTTTTGCTTTATTTAAAAGAGAATGGATTTGTTTGGTTGAATATTATCATCTCAGACTTAAATAAAATGGCAAGCTTCCAGAAATATTCTACTTTATTTACTATTAGTATCTGCAGAATATGGGGATAATAGTGATAAATTTGTTTGATAATTGACAATAAGGCTTTTTTCAAGAATTATACGAGATACCAAGATTGATACTTGCTTTATCTTCAAAATTATTTTTAATATGCTGAGCAGCCAGGAACTGGTTATATGTATGCCATCACACATTTTTTTTCAACTACCAGAAAGTGTTGTGCAGAATCTTTCCAACAACACAGGAGTATACATCAATTAGAAACAGAAATGTTTCTGTGTTCCATAGGAGCAAAATGTCAAGAAGTGCTCATGTATTTCACAATAAGCATTTATACTTTTTATATACTATGTTTAGGCCTTTCAAACTTTTATTTTAAAATAAAATTATAAAAACTTATTAAAAATTTAATTTAATTTTTAAATTAAAATTATTCCTTTATGTGTACCATTAGAAATAAAAACTATGACATGATAGTTTTTTTGTATATCAAAAAATTTTCTTTTGATAAAATGTATATAAAACTGACAATACACATCTGGTATTGAAATACTGTCACTATTTCTGAATCAACTCCTATCAAAGTGTCCATTTTTTTCAAATTGAAGAACTATTACATGAAAATGGAAACAGAATGTTTTTTTTCAATTTTACAAATTCCAGGGGTACATGTGCAAGTTTGGTACATGTGTATATTGTGTGATGCTGAGGATATGATGGATGCCATCACCCAGGTACTGAGTATAGTACCCAATAGGAAGTTTTTTAACTCTTGCCCTTCCCCCTCCCTCCTCACTCTAGTAGTCCCCAGTGTCTATCGTTGCCATTTTATGTCCCTAAGAAACCAGAAATGTGGGTTTAGCTCCCGCTTGAGTGAGAGTATATCGTATTTGGTTTTCTGATTCACTTATGATAATGTCCTCCAGCTGCATCCATGTTGCTGAAAAGGACATTATTTTGTTATTTTTATGGCTGTGTAGTATTTCATGGTCTATATGTACTACATTTTCTTCATCTAATACATCACTGGTGGACATCTAGGTTGATTCCATATCTGCTATTGTGAATAGTGCTGTGATGAACATACGAGCACATAGGTCTCTTTGGTAGAACGGTTTGTTTTCTTTTGGATATATACCCAGTGATTGGTTTGCTAGGTTGAATGGTAGGTCTGTTTCAAGTTTTTGGGAAATCGCCAAACTACTTTCCACAGTAGCTAAAGTAATTTACACTCCCATCAACAGAGCATAAGTATTCCCTGTTCTCCACAGCCTCACCAACATCTATTGTGTTTTGATTTTTTGGTAATAGCCCTTCTTACTGGTGTGAGATGATATTTCATTGTGGTGTGATTTGCATTTATCTGATTTTTAGTGATATTTAACATCTTTTTTCAGGCTGGTTGGTTGGTTGCTTGTATATCTTCCTTTGATAAATGTCTGTTGATTTCTTTTGCCTATTTTCTAACGGGGTTATTTGGTTTTTGCTTCTACAATTGTTTAAATTGCATATAGATTCTGGATATTAGACCATTTTTCAGATGTAAAATTTACAAATAATTTCTCACATTCTGTAGGTTATCTTTTAACTCTGCTGGTAGTTTCTTTTGCTGTGCAGAAGCTCTTTAGTTTAGTTAGGTCCCACTTGTCCATTTTTATTTTTGTTGCAATTGCTTTTGAGGACTTAGTCATAAATTCTTTCCCGAAGTCAATATCCAGAATAGTGTTTTCTAACTTTCTTCCAGGATTCTTATAGTTTGAGGTCTTACATTAAATTTTTTGACCTATATTGAGTTAATTTTTGTATATAGTGAAAGATGGGGGTCTAATTTCATTCCTCTGCATATGGCTAGCCAGCTATTCCAGCATCATTTATTGAAAAGGGAGTAGTTTCCCCATTGCTTGTTTTGTCAATTTTGTTGAAGATCAGGTGGCTCTAGGTGTGTGGCTTTATTTCTGGGTTCTCTAGTCTGTTCCTTTTGTCATGTGTCTGTTTTTCCACTAGTACCATGTGATTTTGGTTACAACAGGCTTATAGTATAGTTTGAAGTAGGGTAATGTGATACCTCCAGTTTTGTTCTTTTTGCTTAGGTTTTCCTTAGCTATTGGGTTCTTTTGTTTCCATGTGAATTTTAGAATAGTTTTTTTTTTTTTTTTTTCTACTTCTGTGAAGAACGTCATTGGTAGTTTGATAGAACCTATAAATTGCTTTAGACAGTATTCCCATTTTAACAATATCAATTCTTCCAATCGTGAGCATGTAATGTTTTCCATTTGTTTAAGTCATGTATGATATCTTTTAGCAATTTTTTCTAGTTCTCCTATTAGAGAGACTTTTCACCTCCTTGGTTAGATGTATTCCTGGGTATTTTATATGTTTTGTGGCTATTGTAAATGGGATTGCATTCTTGATTTGGCTCTCTCACCTTGAACGTTATTGGTGTATAGAAATGCCACTGATTTTTGTACATTGATTTTGTATCTTGAAGCTTTGCTGAAGTCATTGATCAGTTCCAGGAGCCTTTTCATGGAGTCTTTAGAGTTCTCTAGTTATAGAAACATCAGTGAGCAGAGATAGTTTGACCTCTTCTTTTTCTATTTGAATGTCTTTTTTTTTTTTTTCTTTCTCTTGCCTAATTGCTCTGGCTAGCACTTCCAGTACTATGTCGAATAAGGATGGCTAGAACTTCCAGTACTATGTTGAATAAGGATGATGAGAGTGGGCATCCTTGTTTTCTTCCAGTTCTCAAGGCGAATGGTTCCAGCTGTTGCCCATTCAGCACAATGTTAGCTGTGGGTTTGTCATAGATGGCTCTCATTATTTTGAGGTATGATTCTTCAATGCCTAGTTTGCTGAGAGTTTTTATTATACTGGGATGTGTCATTTTATCAAAAGCTTTTTCTGCGTCTGTTGAGATGATCTTTTGTTTTTTATTCTGCTTATGTGTTGAATCATTTTTTTATCTGTGTGTGTCAAACCAACTTAGCATCCCAGGAATGAAGCCTATTTGATAATAGTGTAGTAGTAGTAGTAGTAGTAGTAGTAGTATGCTGCTGGATTCAGTTTGGTAGTATTTTGTTGAGAATTTTTCCACCTATGTTCATCAGCGATATATTGGCCTATAATTTTTTTCTTTTTGCCATATCGCTGCCTGGTATTGGTATCAGTGTGATACTCGCTTTGTAAGATGAGTTAGGGAAGAGTACCTCCTCTTGGAATTTTTGGAAAAGTTTCAATAGAATTGGTACCAAACCTTCATTGTACGTCTGGTAGAATTCAGCTGTGGATCCATCTGTCCAGGGATTTTTAGGGTTGGTAGGTTTTTTTTTTATTACTGATTCGATTTCACAACTTGATATTGGACTGCTCAGGGTTTCAATTCCTTCCTTATTCAATCTTGGGAGATTGTGTTGCCAGGAATTTATTCATTTCCTTTAGATTTTCTAGTTTTATATGTCTACAGGTGCTCACAGTAGTCTTTGAAGATGTTTTATATTTCTATGGGATTGGATGTAATGTCGCCTGTGTCCTTCTGATTGTGCTTATTTGGATCTTTTCTCTTCTTTTATTTGCTAATCTAGCTAGTGGTCTATTCATCATAGTTATCCTTTGAAAGAACTTTTGATTTCACTGATTCTTTTGGATCTCAATTTCATTCAGTTCCGCTCTGATTTTAGTTATTTTCTTCTGCTAGCTTTGGGATTAGTTTGTTCTTCTTTCTCTATTTCCACTATGTGTGATGTTAGATCAGTAATTTGCGATCTTTCTAAGTTTGAAGTAGGCATTTAGCACTATAAACTTTCCTCTTAATACTGCTTTTGCTCCATCCCGGAGATTTTGGTATGCTGTGTCTCTGTTTTCACTTATGTCACATATATATATATATTTAAATTTCTGCCTTAAAATCATTGTTTATCCAAAAGTCATTCAGGAGCAAGTTGTTTAATTTTGATATTATTGTGTGATTTTGAGAGATCTTCTTGGTATAGATTTCTATTTTTATTCCACTATGTCCCAAGAGTATGAGTGGTATGGTTTTGAGGTTTTTTTTTTTTTTTTAATTTATTAAAACTTGCTTTATGAGTGAGCGTGTGGTTAATCTTGAGTATGTTCTGTGTGAAGTGACAGGAATATATATTCTGTAGTTGATAGGTGGAATACAGTATATGTTTTAAATATCATGAATTCACCTTTTTGTTTACAGAAAGCCCTGATTTATTTTTGAATGAAGAAAAAGATGTAATAAACTGCATTTTCAACTGATAAATTTTCCAGAGTTTATATCCTCTTAACATTTTCCATTAAATTGTCATTTTATAATTTACAGAAAGTATGCAATCGCTTTTCTCTCAGAGATAAAAATAATAAGCTAAGTAAAAAAATAACACCTTCTTAATGGTATATCACAATACACGAAACACATGTGGCTTTCTCTTACAAATTATAAATTAGACTTTCATAACACTTATAAAATAATAGTCATTATAAATACATATCATAGTTGCTCTAAAATTCTCAAATGTAATAATTACTATTTAAACTAAGAAGTATACAATGGGATAATTTAAATTATTAGATATCTTGCTTGGTTTTTGAAAGGCTATGGTTTTATACTTGGCAATGTGTCAAAAATAATTTGGCCAAGAATAAAATACCCAGAAATATTTGGTAAATAATAAGAAGCAAAAAAAATTAGAATATATCTATTTCAAAATTATTGTAAGTATTTTTTCTATGTAAAATTATATAATCAGGACTTATTTTTAATTTGCTCATTCCTACCCTTTTTATGTCCTTTATTATGGAGCCACCCAACAGAGACATATTTAGAGGCACTGATCTCAGTTGTTTCTCTTTCAAAATATAAAGTTAATATTTGCTCTAAAGAAACTCTGTAGGGACTGTTTAAGCCAACTGTTCCCCCAAAGTCTTTCCATGTTGTTTTACCGTGATTGTGTAACTAAAGAGTGTTGCATTTTGTTACCAGAATAAAATGTAAGACTGTGGGTAAGTTTTGCACTTTGGCCAGAATTTTAGTTATTGCCCCAATAATTCTGTGTAACAAACCGCTTTACAAAGCTCATTTACTTATCAATCACTTATATCCTAACAGCTCTGAACTTCTATAGGCTGTGGTCTGCCTGATCCTCAGCAGAAAATTTCTGCTTCAGGCTGCATTAATGCAGCAGCCCTTCCTTTGCTGCCCAGCTGTGAGTTGGTTCTGCTCCATATGTCTCTCATCCTCTTCCTCCTATCAGCGGGCTAGCCAGCACATGTGATAGGGTTTGAATATTTGTCTCTTCCAAATCTCATGTTGAAATGTGATTCCTAACGTTAGAAGTGAGGCTGAATAGGAGATGTTTGGGTCATGGGGTTGGACTTCTCATGAATGACTAAGCATCCTCCTCTTAGCAATGAGTAAGTTCTGTAAGTTCATGTGAGATCTAGTTGTTTAAGAAAGACTCTGGAAGCTCCCTGCTTCACTCTTTTGTTCCCTCTCTCACCATGTGACATGTGACCATGAATTTCCCATTTCACCTTCCACCATGAATAAAAGCTTTCTGAGGGTTTCATCAGAAGCTGAGCAAATGCTGGTGCCATGCTTGTATAGCCTACAGAACCATAAGTCAAATAAATCTGTTTTCTTAATAAATTACCCAGTCTCAGGTATTTCTTTATAACAACACAAAGTGAAGTTTGACAGCATGTTTACGACAAGTAATAACAGAACTACAAGAGAAGGCATGACCTGCTGCACAAGTGCTTTTAAAGCCCCTACTTGCATCATAACTATTTCTATTCTCATGGCTAAAGCAAGACACATGGCTGAGGCTACAGTCAAGGGGCAGAGAAGTATACTCTCCCCTTAGTAAAATAATTGGGAAGTTATGTAACAAAGGGCATGAATACAGGTATGCAAGAAGAATTGGGTTAATATAATAATGCAATGTACCAGAATAGTATTGGCAGATATTGTCTCAGCATATATCTAAATTCAGCTGTAATTTTAAAGACATCTCTTCTTTATCATGAAGACATAGACATGACAAATATATTTATCAAAACATACAGGTACCCTTCATTAAAAATATTCCCTAAAATTAAAAATGAAAGCCATTGCAAATGATATTTGAGTACATTTAGTATCATAGAGTATTTTAAAGTGAATGAAGATATACATTTTATTTTAATCATCTTTCACATAGTTTTTAAGGTGTACCTTAGAAAATGATTGCCTCAATAATATCTAAACTTTGATTTGGTAAAAATTAGAATTGCTGGTCTTTGAACCCACCTTCTATTAAAATAAGACTAGCTCATATTTCTTTTTTCCACTCTCATTTTAGGAAATAGTAAAGTCGTGTTTCCAATTTATCTTTTTACCCTGGATTTAGGTGATCCGTAGCTTCTGTTTATGTCAGTGTTTCTGAAACTCTGTTACATATTAGAATCACTCAAGAAGATTTAGAAAAACACTGATAACCAGAACATAACCCTAGAAGCTTTAGAAAACACTCATGCCCAGGACACAACCCTAGAAATTCTGATTTAATTGAATTAGGTGGGACTTACACATCATTATTCTTTAATAATCTCCTAGGTTATTCTAACAGTCATGATCAAGAACCCAATGATTTAACACCAAATTTAGTGTGTATAACTCTATAAATCTTTTGGCAGCAAATAAACAACAATGTCAACAAGAGCTGCCAAATTAAAGAAAGGAGATGTAATATATTGTGTGTCTGAATAGACTAGCATGGTTTTAGGTTCAATTTGAGCAAAGACTCAAATGCTATCCCAAGCCCCACCTCTCTTATTTCTTCCCGCTGGGTACTATTCTTTGTCTAGCTTTCCACCCATGGTTACAAAATAACTGCAGGCAACTCTTGTGGTAAGGCCACATCCCTCTCCATTTATATTCAACATAAAAAGGACATCTTTTTCCTCCAGTTATGGAAGAAAACATTGTGCTTTATTTAAATCATATGTCCTTCCCTAAGTCAATCACTGTGGTCAAAAAGATGAACTCAAGCCTTTTGATTCAGACCTAAATCATAAGCCATACCCAAGAGCTAGGAGTAAAAATAGCCTCCTCTTAAACAATAGTGAACAAAATTTGGCATTCTGGTTCCAAAATATAGGATTATAGGAAATTATCAAAGAACAGAAATCGATCAGTCAATTTTTTATATTTGCATTTGTAATTTAATGCCATGGAGCATATATCTGTTGTGTTATACAGTTTACATTATACAGATACGTCATTCTAAGTCATAAAAATCATAGTATTAGAATATGTAGCAATTGTAAATTACTACAACACCACAGTCTTTGCACTAAGTATTCAATAAAATAAAAGGAAGTCAAAATCAGTTTGCCTTTTTTGGCAGTAAAATATATTTATTCAGTAAATTTACTTTAAAAACAAAAAAACAAATGTTCTTTGGAACTATTTCCTGTTTTTGCCAAATACTAATTATAGCTGGTACAATATGAAGTCTAAACTAGCTTCTACATGACTACTGATAGACTGTTGTAACTGAATTCCCAAAGTAGAGGTAATCTAGGAAATAAAATCAGAGCTTGACATGTTCCTAATGTTTAATAATGTTAAGATTTGAAATTTTGCTATTATTTTACTACACGAATCTAAATTATAAAATTATGGATATAACCAGTTATAAATTCCCAACCATGATTTCAAGAGAATGTTAATATAAATAATCAGGATACATGTATGCAACAAATTGATAGATCTCATTGTTCTCAGCCTAAAATCATCATAAGATCACTTTTGTAAGATTATATTAACTAGTCTAATTCAGACTTCATTCATAAAGGTCTAAAAAAGTTATTTATTGTTTTTATATAAGCATAGCTATATACTAAAGTGGAATATTTTCACATGAAATGCCTAGGTATATTTTGCCTATGGTCAACTTAAGTTAGAATATTCTTTTCAGTTAGGATATGACGATGTTTCCTCCTTTACAAATGGTAGCATTGGAAAATGATAGGTGGGTGGTATCATGTTGTATAAATTTGACAGACTTCTGAATACTTTTAAATTAATCACTTTAAAATTAAACATCCATTTTATAATTTAAATAACTTTAAAAGAAGTCACTTTCTTTGAACTTTTAAATAAGATGTAAGTAAATTTGTAATTATATTTCTGAATAATTTAATTAAAAATGGATATCAAGTTTCTTTTTCTAATCAAAGGTTTAAACTTTTAATGAGTATTTATTAAAATGCTAAACAGTTTGAGACAATTCTGAAAAACTGTAGAAATAGTAATTAAATGCAAGATGAAAAATCAAATGTATTACAAGACCAAAATAAGACTCCAAGATGGTGGAGTTGAAGAGAAAAAAGTGAGAGAGGGAGAGAGAAAGGAAAGACAGACTGGAGAGAGAGAGAGCCTGAGTGAAAGTAGCAGGTCATGGTAGAAAATATAGAACATAGGTTCTTACACATTTTAAAATTTCATAGGGAGAACTTTAGAAATTTCAAAATCTAACTTCAACTACATACAACTTTATGCTATTCTCTCAAAATTTGACAATTAGACTCATTAAGTGATAGATCTGAGAATATGATTATTAATGGTGTTCATTCACTCAGCACGTATTTATTGAGTCTTCTGTGCCAGGGATTCTTCTAGGCACTGAGGATAGTTTTGAGACAAAAAATAAAACCATAAAATATAATTTACTGCCTGGAGCTTCTAATGTATATAAATATATGTGTGTGTATATATATGATATATATATGATATTTTATATGTAATCTTACCTCCTGGAGTGAAACAGTCAGACAAAAGTAAAATAAAATTAAGCAAATTATTTGGCATGTTAGAGGTGACAAGTATAAGAGAACAAGTTAAACATTAGGTGGGAATAAAAAGTAATGGAAATGGAGTGAGTGTTGAAAATTATAATTGGCATGACCTAGGAAGTCCTTACTGAGAAGCATTTTGGTAGAGACCTAAAAGAAGCAATGAAATAAATCATATTAATATTATATAGACTGAATTTTTGTGTCCTCTCAAGATCTATATGTTGAACCCCTAGCCCCTAACATGATTTTATTTGGAGATGAGGACTTGGAGCTTAATTAGAGTTAGATCAGGTCATGAGAGTGGGACCCTAGTCCCATGGGATAATGAATTTGTAAGAATATAAATTCACTTTAAATCTGTCATGTGAAGTCACAGCAATTATTTTGCAATTATTTGCAATTTTTAATTGCAAATTAAAAAATTAAATTGCAATTAAAAAATTGCAAATTGAAATGTGGCCTTCTTCAAGCCATGAAGAGAGATCTTACCCAGGATCAGATATGCTGGCACTTTGATATTGGAATTCCAGCCTCCAGAACTATGGGAAATAAATGTCTCATGTTTAAGTCACCCAGTCTATGATATTTTCTTATGCCAGCCCAAGCTGACTTCGACAAACATCAAACAGCATCCAGCATGCTACATCATTCCTGTGGTAGGAATGGGCCTGGTGTGTTTATGTTTGTGAAACAAAAAGACATTTTGGATTAGATGTGAGGCGGCTGATAAGGAGAGTTGTAGGGGTTACTTCAGAGAGGTACTTGGGGCATGATCATGTAGGTCCTTGTAGATCACAGAAAGAGCTTAGCTTTCACGCTGAGTGAAATGAGACACCAAGGAGGGTTTTCAGCAGAGCAGTGCATTTTTAAGTGTTTAATAGAATTGTCTAATGAAAATACCTGGGCCAAAGATCTCTTTTTGTGTAACTTTTAAAAAATTTTTTTCTCTTTTGAGACAGGATCTTAGTCAGTCACCCAGGCTGAAGTGTAGAGTGCAGTGGGGCAATCACAGCTCACTGCAGCCTCAACCTCCTGAGTCAGGTGATCTCCCACCTCAGCCTCCTGAGTAGCTGGCACTGCAGGTGCACACCACCACAGCTGGCTAAATTTTTGTATTTCTTGGTAGAAATGGGATTTCACCATGTTGCCAAGGCTAGTTTCAAACTCCTGGGCTCAAATGATCCACCCACCTCAGCCTTTCAAAGTGTTGAGATTACAGGCATGAGCCACTGTGCCTGGCCTGGGTGATTTTCAATTACGAATTTAATATTCTTAATAGCTATAGGGTTATTCAAACTACCCATTTTACATTAGGTGAGTTGTAGCAGTTTATATTTTTTGAAGAATTTGTTCATTTTATCTAAGTTTTTCAATTTATGTGTATAAAGTTGTTCACATTCACTTATCATTTGGTTGTCTAATTTCTTTGTAATGATGTACCCCCATTTTGTTCCTGAGACTGGTATTTATGGCCTCTCTCCTTTTGGCCCTGTTTATCTTGCTAGAGTTTTGTCAATTGTATTCATCTTTTCAAAGAGCAGCCTTTCTTTCATTAATTTTCTCCATTTTTTTATCTGTTGTCAATTTCATTTATTTCTGCTATTATTTTCAGTATTTCTTTCCTTTTTCTTGATTTAGATTTATTGTGCTCTCTTTCTAGTTTCTTGAGCTGGAAGGTAAAATTATTATTTGGAACTTTTTCTCTTTCTTAATGAAGTTATTTTTTGTTAGAAAATTTCCATTCGGCACTATTTGAGCTGCATCCCGTAGATTTTGGTATATTGAGTTTTCATTTTTATCCTGTTCAATATGTTTTAAAATTTCCTGTGAGACTTTCTTTTGTTTCATGGGTTTTTATAATTGTGTTGATTAATTTCTAAATGTTTGGAATCTTTTTAAATTTTTTTTGTTAAAAGTTTTTAGATTGATCACATTTTGGCCAGGCAATATACCATGTATGATTTTCGTTCTCTTGAATTTGTTGAAGAAGTTTGTTTTATATCCCAGGATTTGATGCATCTTGGTTTATATTCCATCAGCCTTTGAAAAGAGCATACGTATCCCATTGTTCTTGGTTGGAGTATTCTCTACATATTGATTGGATCCTGTTGGTTGATGGTGGTGTTGCATTCTTCTATTCTTTCAGTCTCCAAAAGTAATTTTGGATTTGTCTTACTTTTCAGTTTGTACTTCACTTATTTTTCATCTTTGTTGTTGAGTGCACACACATTTAGAATTGCTATGTCATTTAGGTGAATTGATTACTTTATCATTACATGATGTTCCTTTCTGTTCCTGATAAATCTCTTTATGCTAACATCTGCTTTACCTAATATTAATATAGCTAATCTTGCTTTCCTCTTAATATTTGTGTTGTATATATATTTTAAATCCTTTTACTTTAAAACTGTATATGTAATTTTATTTAAAGTGAATTTCTTACAGACAGTATACAGTTGGATCAGTTATTTTAATCCACTCCTCCAATCTCTGACTTTTATTAGTATACTTGAAACATTTAATGCAATGTGATATTGAAAAATTGAAGCTTAATTCTGCATTTATATTGTTTGTTTTCTGTTCGTTCTCTTTTTCACTTCTCTGTTTCCTTCTCCTTCCTTACTGTGTGTTACTCAAACATATTGTAAAGGTCCATTTTGAGAGATTTATAGCGTTTTAAAGTGTATCACTTTATAGGGTTTTGTTGTTGCTGTTGTTGTTGCTGCTGCTGCTGCTGTTATTGTTGCTGCTGCTGCTTTAGCTATTACATTTTTGTATTAGTCTGTTCTCATGCTGCTGATAAAGACACACCCGAGACTGGGAAATTTACAAAAGAAAGAGGTTTGTTGGACGTATAGTTCCACATGGCTGAAGAGACCTCACAATTATGGTAGAAAGTGAAAGGCACATCTCACATGGCGACAGACAAGAGAAGAGAGCTCCTGCAGGGAAGCTTCCATTTTAAAACCATCAGATCTCTTGAGACTTATTCAGTATCACAAGAGCAGCACAAGAAAGACCCGCCCCATAATTCAATTACCTCCCACCAGGTTCCTCTCATAACACAAGGGAACTGTGAGAGTTACAATTCAAGATGAGATTTGGGTGGAAACACAGCCTAACCCCATCAGTTATGTATGCATAACTTATCAAAATCTACTGGTGAGTACATTTTACCATTTTAATTGATGTATAAAACCCTTGTCTCAGGCCCGGCACAGTGGCTAATGCCTGTAATCCCAGCACTTGGGATCAGGAGTTTGAGACCACTCTGGCCAACATGGCAAAACCCTATCTCTACTAAAAATACAAAAATTAGCTGGGCATGTGGCACATGCCTTTAATCCCAGCTACTTAGGAGGCTGAGGCACGAGAATCACTTGAACCTGGAAGACAGAGACTGCAGTGATCTGAGATCACACCAGTGCACTCCAGCCTGGGTGACAGAGTGAGATCTTAGTCAAAATAAATAAATATATAAATAAAAATAAAATCCTGTATCTCTTTATGTTCCATATTTTCTCTCCTCCATTTATAATATGTATGTCACATTTTTTTCTACATACATTGAGAATCACAATTGATGGTTTATAATTATTGCCTCAAACATGAACATAATTTATAAAGCTCAAGAGGAGAAGAAAAGCTTACTGTATTTAGACACATGTTTACTCTTTTTATATTCTTCTTACTTCCTTATTTTCCCAGATTCCTTCTTTTATCCCTTAATTTCTGATTGGAGAAATTTTGTTAACTCTTATTTTAGGGTGGCTCTGCTACCAGGAAACAGGGCTGCAATCTCACTCTTGCCAGGTGGGTTGGAAGCACAGGTTCTGCATTTAGCCTCCATTGACACCTGAGGTTGGGAAAGGGGTCCTCATTATTGCTGCATGAGAGTTAAAATTCTGACTCCCCAAGAGGTCTCCTCTGACACTATGTGTGTGTGTTGTGTATATGAAGGGATGATTTTGTTACTGCTGTATGATGGTGGGTGTCCTGATTCTCCACTGGGCTCCTTTGATATCACTCTGGTAAGTAGTGGGGAGGGATGGCTTGTCACTACTGGGTAGTGGTAAAAGTTTATGCTCCTTATATAGCCTCTACTGTTATTATGGGATGGGTATGTTTGTGTTGGGGTATGCATGGTGAGGATAAAATACCTGGCATCACACTTCACCTTCTCTAATATCACCCTGATGAGGTTGCTCTGTACTTGGCCTTTGCTGGCAGAAATAGAAGTGTGGCTACAGTTTTTTTGATGATGTTGGGTGGGAGTATATTCCATACCGTTTGCTGCTTCCCTGATCCTTTTGCTGGAGAAAGCTGGCTTTGCTAGGGTCGTTTGTTTGTTCTGTCTCTATCTGTTGGTGTTTCTAAGTTACCTCTTTCTCTAATATCCAGGCTGGGATATAAAAAGTCAAAGAAAACCCAGGAAAATTACCACCACATTTTTTCTTGGGTCTTGAGATTCTTAGCTGGTTTGCCTTCTTCTCTCTACTGTTAAGAAACTTCTTAAGTTTCTTTTACATTTAATGTCTAGAAATTTTAGTTGTATTTAGTGGTAAGAATAGGACAGAGTCTATCTTCCCAAAAGCAAATGTCTTGACTTAACCATTATTCAGATTACTGTCTTTTGAATGGGAACAAAGTTTAGAATGGGGCAGAATAGTTAGGATGTTTTTGCTGTTATCCAGGAGACTTATGTCAGCATAGTAACTTTGAAAATAATGAACTGTGATTGGATTCTGTATATATTGTTAAAATAGTGGCACAAATATTTGGTGTATTAGATACAGAGTGAGGAGAAAAGAAAGCTATGAAGTATGACTTTAAAATTTTGGTCTAAGCAACTGAAATAATGGACTTGCCCTAAACTGAAATAAGGAAGACTGTGGGTAGGTAAAATCTGAAGAGAGCAGAAGACCAGAAGTATGGTTTTCACATAACATAGTGATTTATATTAAACATCAAATACAAGTATTGCATAGCCAGTCAGAGATGTGATCCACAGTTTGGTGGAAAGGCCTGGGATAGACACATAAATTTGAGAATCATCGTGTTAGTTAAGACCCTGAGAGCAAAGATCACTAGGGGAAAGACAGAGCTGGAGACCAGAATGAAAGACTGAGTCCTAGGGCCCTGTCATATTAAAAGGTATTGGAGAAGAAGAGAAACAGGCAAAAAATAATTGGCCAGAAAGGTAAAGGAAAATCAGAGTGTGACATTTTGAAAGCAAGAAAATATGTCAAAAAGAATGGAGAGGTCAACAGTAATAGAATGTTTCTGATAGGTCAAATGAGAGGAGAAGAGAGATTTCTAATTGGATTCCTGTATTATCTTTTCAGGCTGTTATTGAAAAAAAAATACCTTAAACTGGGCAATTTATAAATAGCAGAAACTTATTTCTCTCACTGTTCTGGAGTCTGGAAAGTCTAAAATCATAGCGCCAGCAGATTGTGTCTGGTGAGGCCCCATTCCTCATAGATGGTGCCTTATTGATACATTCTCTCATGGCAAAAGGGACCAGGAGACTCCCTCAAATCTCTTTATAACGGTATTAATCCCATTCCTAAGGGCGGAGCTCTCAGAGTCAAATCACTTCCTAAAGGCCCCATATTTGAATAATATCACATTGGATGTTAGGTTCCAACATATGAATGTGGGGAGGGTATGAATATTCAGACCCTATAAAGTTATTATTGTATAATGATAGATACATTAGTTTGTTATTTTTTCCATAACAGATTATCACAAGCTGAGTGGTATAAAACAGGAGAAATATATTGTTTTCACAGCCCTGTCATCAAGATGTCTGATATCAAGGTGTCAGCAGGGCTGCACTCCTCCAGAGGCTCTAAGAGAGAATCTTTTCCTTCCCTCTTCCAGGAAAAGGTCGATAGGGTTCCTGGCAATCTTTGGCTTGTGGCCTTAAAATGCCAGTTTCTACTTTGCCCTCAATGTATGGTCTAACTTCCTTTTTCCTCTCCCTGATAGACACTTGTGGAATTCAGATCCCAAACAGATAATTCAGGATAATTTCCTTATCTGAATATCCTTGAATTAGTCATGTTTTCAAAAACTTCACAATATAAGGTAACATTCAAAGGTTTGATGGATTAGGATATTGGGCATATATTAATATTTAGGAACTATTATTAATCTCCCATAATGGATAGAACACATAAAATATACTAAATTCATATTGTTGTATCAGGATATTAAATGAGGCGATTCCTCAGTTTTCTCAGAATTCCAGCTAAAAGGTAATGCTGAGGTCAATAGTAATAAGGACGCTTTGTGAAGCTTGAAACAAGAAAACAAAATGAGCCTTACTATGCTTTCATAGCATATCTCACTGCTGACCTATATGAAAGATGCCGAGAGGCCTTGCAGAGATCCTTGAGAGATAATGTGGAGGAGAATCTTTTTGTGGCATTTCTCTTACTATGGACGAATGAGGAAAGAAGAAAAAAATAGTTACAGAGGTTAGAAAGGTAGTTGCCAGAAAAAAAAATACTTACTTTAGCTGAATACTTGGAGGAATGCAGAAACTAAAAGGCCCAGAGTTGTCAAGAGGCTGCAGCAGAGAGTGTCAAATATTAACATGTATCTCTTTGAGCCCGGATATCCTTTGCTAGGGCTGGAGGTTATCAGCATGACAAGGTTAAGAAAAAGAAAATTGGCTAAAATATACAAATCCTCTTGTGTGCCAAATGGACACATGAGACTGTAGCCCGGTTCAAACTATCTTGAACAAACACAATCTGAGAGAATTGGCTGCTTCTTGGACTATGTGGATCCCCACTGGATGTACTTGAGACACCAGACTGGTAATGGAGGAACCTATAGGAGATCACACAGGGAGTGCAGTAGCTGCACCAGAAAGAAGGAACTAACAACTAGAATCCAAAAACACGAGAAGGTAAAGTGGTCTCTTCCTCACATCCTTCTCTTCCTGCCCATCTCACTGTCCTTGGGAAACCAAAAGAAGTAGAATGAGTTGTGGAAAATAAAGAGATAAAGGACCTACAAGGTGCACAGTCCTCACAGCTGAAATGCAAAGGACTCCAACCTCAGTTGCAGTAAATTTCTTGTAAGATGGATGTTTTATTTAGATACAATAGTACTGGACTTTTTACTTAATAAAAATTAGGCTGCTGGTACCTGAAAGTACCTGAAGACTTATGAGAGCAATTGAATAAAAGGAGATTCTAGGCTGTTGCTACAGGAAAATATTGAAACGGAAATAACAAAAAGATTTATTTTTATTTTTATTTTTTAAGTTCCAGGATACATGCACAGGATATGCCAGTTTGTTACTTGGGTAAATGTGTGCCATGATGGTTTGCTGCACCTATCAACCCATCACATAGGTATAAACCCAGCATGCATTAGCTCTTTTTCCTAATACCTTCCCCACCACCCTCCCTCCCCTGACAATTGTACTCTTCAACCTCAGATTTTTTTTTTTTTAATAAATAGATATATAGTAGTAACGTATTGGGCTTTTAATATGTGAATAAATGCACTCTCTTGATTTCACCATTAAATCAGTCAGTGCATTGATATAGTGCATCAAGACATGTATAAACTACCTTAACAATTTTGGATCGCTTCCTATCATGACCACGCCCTCTCTCCATCCCTTTCTGCCTCATGCTGGCACTGAAGAATGACAATCTCTTATTTTACAAAAGAAAGCTGATATCGATGATCTTCCTCCACAGCAAAGAAAATATACAGAACACATTTCTCTATGCACCAAACTGTCCTAAACTCACTACATATTTCCAGTGTATATCAAAATGACAGTGCCAAAACTGCCCTAAGGGAACTATGAATACAACTAAAAAGAAAGAAATAATTTTCCCATTCAAAACTGAAGCAACAAATCTGAGGGTTTTGTTTTTGTTTTTGTTTTTGTTTTTGTTTTTTTCATTTTGGAAAAGAATGGAATCTTTACAGTGGACATACAGAATCTGCAGTCCACATATTTTGTTGAGTGAAGCAGTGCATAAAAGGAATCTATGACAACATACAGAACAAAACAAAACAAACAACCAGAAAAACATTCAGAGTATCTTGATGTGCAGAAACTAGCAATCAAAATAAGCTTCACTGATGATTTGTGTGATTTGGGGAATGCAGCTGCCCATCCCACCAGCTAACCCAGAAAAGGTAACCCAGCTGTTTCTAGTGAAGAACCACAACAATGGGAATTCTGTTCTCTGGGAGACATGAGGATTAGCTGGTGATGATCCGGGTTGTGTGCAGGACCACACACATCTCAGTTCAAACAGAAACCCAAAGTGCAGCATTTGTGTGCTATGATACTTTTCAAAATCTGAACTAATCTCTTAACGTGATGCACCATTGATAAAATAATTCTAAATAGAGCAGTACTACTGCATATTATTTTTAGAAATATGACTTCAAAAATGTTCAATGGTTTCTGAGCTGTTTAAATAGCTGCCTATTTTATCTTAATTCATAGTAAAAGATTTTGACTTTTCCCCCCTTAACATGTGTTTAGAAGTAAACATTTATAGGAACAAGACTGCCTCCGTTGACACCACTCCCAATTCATTCATTATAATTCATTCATTATGTGGTCAACCTTCCTTTGAATATGCACTTTTCCTTCCTATTTTTATTTAAGCAAATAAAATTAGTTCTATTTTAATTAATGATAAACCTTTTTGAGAAACATTTTTTTTTTTTTTTTTTTTTAGAACCAAAGGTCTCGATATAAAAATAGAAAACTATCAATGCCAAAAAGGAAACAAGGCTGATCTTTGGCTTGTTTTACACTTGCTTAAAGTATTTATATAGTTCGTCATTACCCATAGGAGAAAGTTCAAACTCTTTCAGGGCTTAAAACTTTTCATTCCTTCATTTCATCTTCAGCCACATCTCTGGCTGCTCCTTATTTTACCCCTGTAGTAAGTAGCATTTCAGTTTTCCAAAATTTTCATTTTTTAAATTCCTCTGTGGCTTGTCAGAGCCAATGTCCTCTGCCAGTAATAAATGCCTCTCTGCCAACTCCAATCAACCTAGAAAACTTCTGCTCATTTTTTACAAATCCAGTTCAAATTTCACTTCATTAGGTAAATCTTTCTTGAGCAGTTTTATGCAGAAATCCTGTACCATCCCTTGTGCTTTGACATATTCTTATAATATTTCAATCACATTGTATTACAACAGGGTGATTATGGGTATGTCTCTCACTCGTGGATTTCTACTTCTTCAAAGACAAGGTCTTTTATATTAATATCTCTGTGTTTAAGGCCCAATATGTTGATTGTTTAGAATATAGTAGACATTAGGTAAATATTCCTTGGAGTTTTAAACAGTTAATGTGTCAATGAGTAGAGTTTTCATGTATTGGTTCTAGAAATAGAGTGCTGCCTCTTAGACAGCCTGCCCAACCCTGCCCTCATGATCAGGACTTGGAAATAAAAGATGGACACATCTTTTGGTTGACTTAGCCCTTAACCAGGAGTGGAAAGATAAGCTAAAGTGAATTGCTCCAAAGTATCTTCCTGTTCTCTTGTCCACATCTTGTAAAATTGTCCTATTTTTAAAAATGTAAATAGTTAAGCCATCACCCAAACCCAATACTCGTGTTGAGAGAGAGAGAGAGAGAGAGAGAGAGAGAGAGAGAGATTTAGCTAGAGACCGTTGTAAACTGTGGATGAATAATGCAAAGGTATGTTATTACTGGACCTTTTTGTTTCCAGGCCCTTAACCCATTCAAGCAAATGCTACGTTTCCATTGTAACATTCAAAATGGTACAGAGAGATCTACAGAAACATGCCTCCCATACACATCTAATTCCATCTTCTAAAGTAACTGGGATTGTCAATTTAGTATGTGTCCTTCCACATATTTCTCATTTGGTGCGTATGTGTGTTTGGGGTGTTTTGTTTGTTTATTTATGATACTGAGTTTCAATATTATTATGTATCTTTCTTTTCCGGGTTTCACTTTTTTCTTCTTTTTGTAGATTTTACTAATATCTGAAACATGTCACGACTAGAATTCCTAGTAGGTATTATATGTTTGAAAACTTTCTTCCTCCGTCATTAAACACTAATTGTGACATATTTTGCTCCACTTTGAAGCCCTTCAGTCAACTAGAAAATCAAATAGGATGATAATCCCTACACTTTAAAGAATGCCGTTTCACACAATAACAACGTGCAACACCCAGACAAGTCTGATTAGATTCTCTCTCCCTGTCTCCCTCTCTCTTTGTCTCTCTTTTCCTCTGTCCCTTCTGTGCAAAGACCATGGTTTAACATGTGAACTCCAACAAACTGTCTTTTGTAAATTGTGGCTACCAAATAAATAGTTGTCAAAATGAGTGAATGAATTTCTCACTGCATTCATCCTGTTCCACCTTTCTTTACAGATTACAAAATCAGTGGTATTCTGTGGATCTACATTATATTCCTTTGATGATTGTCAATGCTTAAAATATTATCTAAAGAACTCCATATTAATACTGTATAAAGTCATATATCCATATATATACCACATATATGAATGTGTATACATATATATATATCCACGTGTGTGTGTGTGCGTGTGTGCGTGTGTGTGTGCGCGCGCATATGTGACATTAGCAGTAGCAGTCCCCTTAGCCTTTCTAGTTATTCTCACTGGGCCTATGACCTTTGGCTTACCAAACCAAAGCACAAAAGATTTTAGCAGCATAAATCATAAACTACAAACATAATTTATGTTACAAGCTACCCTCTGATTCACTGAGAAAATAACAGCATTTCCAAATATTTAGGAAACTGTCTTAAAAAATAAGTAGGTTGTCTCCAGGGCCTTAAGGAAAGCACTATATAATGAGATAAATAAGAGTGTGGTAAGGGATGGCATCTATAAAATATTCTATTAATAAAATATGCAAATTAAAATATCATTTTATCTATGGAAATTTTGACATCAAGCTTCTGAATAGACTGCACTGTAGTGCTCATGTGGTAATTGCAATTTACTGGCAGGTTAGTTTTCCTTAAGTTCTTAATATGCGACGTCTGTTCATAGGTGCAAAATGCAACACCTATTAGATTTAGTGGCATAGACTGATCACATGTAGGTTTTGCCCTGAATTAGCTAAATTCTTATGGTGTTCATTCTTATTTTTTCCACCAGTCAGAATAACTAGAAAAAAATATGACTGCTAATTTTGGGAAGTGGCAATAATATCTTTATATAGGGAAATTCTTTTCAATATTTTCTGTTAGTGACATCTTGAAAATATCAAAGAGTATAATTATTTTAAAGTGTTTATACATGTGCAATATATACATCTATAAAAGGGATTCTGGTTCACAATCAGTTCATCATTCGTAAAGGCTAACCACAAACATTTTTTCCCCATTAAACTATTTCTATTGAATTAAAACAGAATTTTGATTACCTGCCAATCTTTGGCTGATTGAAACAGATTTGAAAGTGGCTCACGGCTTACTTTATAGAAGGTTTGTAGTCATACATTATTTACTATGAGATTCCTCATAAATACCTATTTTAAATTCTTGATTATTCAAAAAAATCATATTTGAGTACTTTAGCAGGCATTGAAAAGTAATGTTTTAAGTGCATTATAAAAAACAATTAAACATACAATGTTTATAAATCTGTGAGAAAAATCTTCAATTAGTATAACCAGCGAAGTCTTCAATGCCAAGCCAGCAAGCCACCATTTCCTTCTGCTGTAGTCTGCCAGGTTATCTTCCTTCTTTCCTTCCTTCCTTCCTTCCTTCCTTCCTTCCTTCCTTCCTTCCTTCCTTCCTTCCTTCCTTCCTTTTGTTTTCTTTTGTTTTCTTTTCTTTTCTTCTCTTTTCTCTTTTCTCTTTTCCCTCCCCTTCTCTTCTCTTCTGTTCTCTTCTCTTTCTCCCTCCCTTTCCTTTCCTTTTTCTTTTTTCTTTTTTCTTTCCCTTCTTTCCTTCCTTCCTTCCTTCCTTCCTTCCTTCCTTCCTTCCTTCCTTCCTTTCTTTCTTTCTCTCTCTCTCTCTCTCCCCCTCCCTCCCCCCTCCCTCCCTCTCGCTCTTCTCTTTCTTTCTTTCTTTCTTTCTTTCTTTCTTTCTTTCTTTCTTTCTTTCTTTCTTTCTTTCTTTCTTCCTCTCCTTCCTTCCTTCCTTCCTTCCTTCCTTCCTTCCTTCCTTCCTTCCTTCCTTCCTTCCTCTCTCTGTCTCTCTCTCTCTTTTATTTTTTTTGACAAGGTCTTGCTATGTCACCCAGGCTGGAATACAGTGGCAACATCACAGCTCACCGTAGCCCGGAATTCCGAGTAGCTGGTTCTAAAGGAGGCCACCACTACACCCAGCTTGATCATTTTGTTCTGTCACCTCCTCAGTGCTTTATACTTCTGCAGCACGTGTTTTGACCTTGCCTTTTACCTTTTAAATCGCGGCATGCACATAGGTATACTAGTAAGGACCATTAAAATTCAGAATTATTTTATGCTTTAAAAAACTGAAATCATTTACATGCTATGTAAGCATAGGTTTAGCATGTGGATATTTGATATTAATGAGTTCTCAGAAAACTATGCCAAGAAATATTTGCCAGAAAGAGGAAATATGCAAGGGGATAAAATATAATATATATCATAATATAATTTATTTTATAATAATATATATTTAACCCTGTGCAGACATTCAGTTGTGTGTTTCTAATTTAAAAGTAGCAAAATCTCACCAACCCTACAAGATGTTTTTAATAGAGATTTCTTGAAATTTATCAGTTGTGTGGTTTTTTAATAGAATCAAAAGAGTTTCATTGTTATATATATATTTATTTGAGCATTTTATAATATGGAGTGCAAAATATCTACCAAATACCCCAAAACTCCTTTCAAATTAGTAAAAACAACATAATCTTTTTTTATACAATATAGTATAGCCAAATATTTTTGAAAACATTTTTTAAAGGTGAAAATGGGTAAGCTAGTTGTTCTAAGCAAATTAAATTTCTTCATTAAGTTATTTGGCAAAGCTCCCTCAACAGTTTGACAAAACTGAATAGTTCAATGCTCATCAAATTAAGGTTTATACCCTTTAAGAATGGGACTTGGTACTTATTTGCTGGAAAGCTGCTAAATTTGGGATTAGCAGGAGGAATGTTCCTTTATTTGAATGTATTTTGAAAACTGACTGCATATATTACATACCATCTGCAATTCATAATACTGCTAGTAATAGCTACCACTTAGTTTTTTCTACCTGTGGATCAGAATGTTATTTTATCATCTGAGACTGTCTCGTTTTATTCGCACAATTCCCAATAAGGAAGTTTTACGTGAGAAAACTCTTTCACATATGAGAAAACTGACCCTCAGATAGAATACATATGTTCAAGATCGCGACAACAAAGGGAAGTGATCACAAGTCTCATGAAACCCAATAGTAGTGATTATCAGAAGAAAAACATGAGTAAAAGCATTAAGGCCGCTAAAACACACTGAACAAACAAACAAAAAAAGGCAAAAATATGTGATATTTATAGAACATGAGAAGAATAGAATTGTTTCAATTCCAATAATTCAGTTATGCTCAATATTAATGACAGAAGTTTCCATCAGAAGAGGGATGTTGGAGTCTCCTTTCTGGTCCTCGTTTAGTCGTCTCTTCAGTGCAACTGTATGGTCCTTACAATGAAAACTATATATTCACACTGTAGCTTCCATTCATGTAAGCTTGTAAATATTAGTTAAATGACTTAGATATTCACAGGATAAACCCTTCTTATCTGAGGTTCTAAAATATTTAACCTAACTAGAATTTTTGAACTTATAAAAATAAAAGCTGTTATTAAACTTTTGCATAGAAAATGACAATGAATTTTCTGACTTATCAAATGCAGAATCATAATTACTAAAAATCATCACTCTAGAAGTCCAAAGGTATGATAATTATCCCTTTGACAAAGGAATTATACAATTGCGAAGATGTGAACGTGTCTTTTATATTCCACTGCGCGATATCTGGATTTCTATATTACTCTTAGAGACCCTGAATGTGCTTTAGAAAAAAAAAAAAACATAAGTAACTAAAAATATTCGTCCTTTTATTTCTCATTGTAACTCTATTTCTGAAAAGAAAACTAGCATAAATTCTTAATATCTAGGGTCTTAGAAGAAGCCAATTACTCTAATGTTTTTTACATGTAGAGCAGCTTCTTATTTTCTCACCAATTCTAGATGACAATAATTACTAAACCATTAGGCAGAAGCTACTGGAAATGTTATACAGTAGTAATTACACAGATATCCTTAAATTTACTTATCTATAACCAATTTATATTACTCTATTATGAATTACTTTCTCAGACCACCAAAATCATTCCACATACATTTCACTCAGCAATGGTTTTTAAACAGTGATTAGCCAGTATGTGCTGTGCTTGGTTAAGCATTCCTTTCAATTTCTGTTCTTCATATTTTGGCAACCAACCTTAACTCCTTGACATGTGGAATTTACAATCATAACTACCTCAAATAAGCTGTTTCATTTAACATCAATGAAGAATGATGAAATTCAAGAAGTACAAAAACATCTCAGACTCATTCTTTCTGTTTTCAGAAAACTATCAAAATACCAGCATTTAGTGTGATTATAATTTTTCTGCTGCCATAATTGAAATTAACTCCCAAACAATAACAATCTCCAGACAGAAACATCAGGGCTAAAGGAATCCTAACATTGATACGTAATGTTTTCCATACTGGATGGTAAAGCAGTTAAAATCAGTGCTACCATGCTAGTGTTTACATTCCACTTTCATGCAACAGATAAATTATTATTTGTTTTGAACTTTAATGGTGATATACTTTGTTGTTTTTCTTGAATATCTACAATACAAATGCCAATAAATTTGTGAATTTTTGTCTGAACCTATTTATACTACAGGTAAAATATTCACATACACACAAACATGCGCTCACACACATGAATGAAAAGTATTCTATTAAGAGACAGAGTGAGGATATAAACCACATTTATAGCTGAAATTTTAAAATACTATACTATACGTGAAAATTAAATAAAACCTCACTTCCATGCATTTCAAACACAATTATTGCATCTGATTTGGAAAAATTTGAACATTGACAGAAAAATCAATTTCCTCCCACCAGGTCCATCCCACGACATTTGGAGATTATGGGAACTACAATTAAAGATGAGATTTTGGTGCGGACCCAGTCAAACCAAAGTGATTGACCTAAGTTACTTTGAAAATGAATGAAATCTGTAAAACTAAAGGCAAAAAGATAAGAGAAAAAAAAGATTACATAAGCACCATACTATAATTCATAAAGTTGTTTCCCACAGTGATGTGGGTTAGAAATTCTGAAACTATTATATATGTATACTGGAATTACACAATTAAATACATGAATGGCAGATGGTTAAAAACCGGATTTTCATATTTGGAGTAGGAGGTTATAAGTAAACAAAAGAGACTAGAATGATCCGTGTAGTAATGGATTAGAGTTGGACACAGTATAAGCTTATGTTTAACTTAATATCAATACAGAGGGTTACGTATAGAAATATTTATGGGTATGCAAATCTACATGGGTTAGTATGAACACATACATTTTCTTGCTCTGTCTTCTGAAAAGGCCTGGGATTTGGCTGGCTTCTTTACTGCAAACTAGTTTAGAAGTTGTGTCTTTATGATCTGTATCTTGTGCTGACGTCCCGTTTCATTCTGTGACGAAGAATACCTAACCTCTGGGGAATGCAGCCCAGTAGACCTCAGTCTTACCCAGCCTCTATACAACATGGAGTCACTCTGGTTTAAACACTTCTGACATAACCATCAGAAAAACATCAGACAAATTCTAATTGAAGGGCATTCTACAAAATATATAACCAGTACTCCTCAGAACTATCAAGGTTTTCAAAAACAAGGAAAGCCTAAGAAACTGTCACTGCCAAGAAGGACCTAAAGAAACATGACAACATGACTCCAACATGTGGAGTCCTGGATAGAATCCTGGCACAGAAAAAGGATAGTAGGTTAAAACTAAGTTAAATATGAATAAATAATGGACTTTATTTAGTAATACTCTATCAGTAATGGTGCATTGATTATAACAAATGTAGCATACTAATAATGCAAATGTTAGTAATGGGGGTGTAGGTGGAGACTGGGTACAGCATGAAGGAAACTAAAATATTTTACCCCAAAATATTTCCCTTTAACATATTTTGAAATGGCTGCCACTTGGCACACAAACAGAAGTGGCCTTGCGAAGCTGTCTTTTATGGGGAAAATTTGCACCTGCAGAGAATCATCATCAATGCAGCCATTTGCCCCTCCCCTTTCTATGCCTTCTCAGATCCAGGAAAGATTGAACATCTGACACCTTTAAAAGTCTGAAAAGAAACACTTTCCATCTATTCTCTCTGAGGAAGCCTTCATCTATATAATAAGGTCCACATTTGCTAGCCAAGCCTTTATTCCCTCCACCCTTCCCATAACCGGTTTTACCAGATTCTAAGCCCTTGTTCTTTCTAGAACCTCAAAATGGTATGTAAATTTCTGTAACTCATTAGGAAATTGAGTGTTCATTCTGAAGCCTCTTCTGTACACAAATTAAATACATTTGTGTGCCTTTTCTTCTATTCATCAATATGCCTCAATATGTCAGTGATTTTTAGCAAACCTTTAGGGGTACAAGGACAAATGGCGCCTAGACAAGTATACAAGAATTCTCTGTACTATCTTTTCAGTTTTTCTGTAAATCTAAAACTGGTCTATAAATTTTATTTTTAAAATAGCAGCATTTGAGTATAAGCCTGATCGCATTCAAGGAGACAGTCATGCCTACATTTGGTGGGAAGAATATCCCAAGAAACGTGATGGCTCACGCCTGTAATCCCAGCACTTTGGGAGTCCCAGGCACGCAGATCATGAGGTCAGGAGATCGAGACCATCCTGGTTAACATGGTAAAACCCCATCTCTACTAAAAATACAAAAAAATTATCTGGGCGTGGTGGCAGGTGCCTGTAATCCCAGCTACTCAGGAGGCTAAGGTAGGAGAATGGCGTGAACCCAGGAGGTGGAGCTTGCAGTGAGTCAAGATCATGCCACTGCACTCCAGCCTGGGCAACAGTGCAACACTCCATTGGGAGAGAGGGAGAGAGGGAGGGAGAGAGGGGGAGAGGGAGAGAGAGAGAGAGAGGGAGAGAGGAGGGAAAGAAGGAAGGAAGGAAGGAAGGGAAGGAAGGAAGGAAGGAAAGGAAGGAAGGGAAGGAAGGAAGGAAGGAAAGGAAGGAAGGAAGGGAAAAAAGAAAAGAAAAGGAAGCAAATGCAAAGAGGAATAGGTTTGGTGTATTCACGTATGAGTTAACAGAAAGAGAAATGCATTGAGTGGTGTATACCCAGGGGAGAGTAATGAGAGATGCCATCAGGGAAGTAATTGGGGTGGCTAGGTAATGAGGGAGTTTATAACTCATGATGAGAAACTTAGATTTTATTCTGAAACAGTTAAGAAGCAATTGGAAAGTTTCAACAAAACAAGTTGTATGATTGGACTTAATAACAGGACAATTGTGATGTGTCATGTGACTAGTGTTGGGATTCCAATTCTGAGATGACTGCATGGGCTCCTACCAGCCAGACCTCACACAAGTAACATCCCTAAATTTGAGGGGAAAAAGAAAAGCAAATACAAAATTCTGAAGGTTTTGGAGCATGAACAAAATTAGGAACTTTCTGAAGTATAAACACTTGTCAAAAGGGATGGAGAAGAGCGAGTTACCTCCTTTTGTGGCTTGGAGATGGGAACAATACAGGGTGATTGCAGAAGAAGAAAATTCCAGGTAGCAATTTCACATGATTTGGCAAAAAGAAATTCTTGAAATAACTGCATAAGCTAGGGGCCAATAAGACCCTGAAAAACAGGTTGTTGGCCCAGCCAGATAGAACCAAATATACCCAACAGGGTGCTGGATTTGGCCTCGGTTTCACCTACGACCTAGTTATACGCTCATTAAAATACTAAATCACACACTCATCAGCACCATGACATTTTCAAGCACATCCATATTTGCTGTAAAAATGGATGACACCAGCTGTAAAAGTGGATGACACCACAATTCTGAGAAAACTTCACCTTTTTTTCCCAGAAATCTTCATGAATATTCCACCCCTTCCTTAAAGAAACCAGTAAAGATGGAAGCCCCGAGCCCCACTGCAAGTGACTCACTCTCTTGAGTTTGCCCATACTCCTTTTTCTTGAGTGTGTACTTTTGGCTTTGCAATACATCTTCATACTTTCACTATTTTCTGACTTGTCCTTGAGTTCCTTCTCACAATGGTGTCAAGAGGCTAGACATTGGCCAGGGTCATGGTTATGCTGGCATTTGGGGACCTCCCTTAGTCCACTGGTATCAGCTTAAAGCTAGGTGCAATGAGAGAAAAAATATCCATACATATTCTTGCTAGATGAAAGAACTTTAGGATAGGGTTCAGGGAAAATATGGCCACTGAATAGTGTGAGAATCTTCCTGAAAAGATCAGCTCCAATGCTAGCCAACCATAAATTCTATATATAAACTGTGCCTGAATCTATCCTTGACCTCTGCACAATACAAGCGTAAGGCAGACTGCAAAGACACCAGTCAAATTGATAGTGTTTGCAGTTTGAGTCCATGCAAGTTAATTTCTTACTAAAGTAAAAGTATCAACTCCATTTGAAGGAATCCAATAGAATTCAAAGTTGTGAATATAAAACAATCACAATGTCTCAGATATAATGCAAAATTATTCAACATATAAAGAGCCAAGAAGATGTGTCCCAGTATCAAGAGATAAGCCTCAGATGTTGGAACCAGTAAGGGCATCTTTCAAGTAGTTATTTTAATTACACTGAATGAAGGAAAAAAGTATGCTTCTATGAATGAAAATATTTAAAATATTAGCAAAGAAATGAAAACTATGTAAAAGAACCAAATGGAAATGTGAGAATGAAAAAGTTATTTTATGAAATCAGTGAAGATTCAGATTATCTGAACAACACCTTAATCTTAAGCATACACCTTAATCTCTTGTTACTTGTAGAAAATTAAATTCATCAATCACAAAATATACATTGTTTTCAAGTGAATATAATTTGTTCACCAAGATAGACCATATCCTGGGCCATAAAACTAGTCTCAATAAAATTTAAAAAAATTTTAATAAAAAAGTATATTGTCTGGACACAATTAAGTTAGAAATCAGTAACAGTAAAATATCTAGAAAATATCAAATATATAAAATTAAATAATATGCTTTCAATTAAGTCATGTCAAAATACTACAAAGGCAATTCGAAAATACTTTGAGTTGAATGCTGAGAATTTAACATGTCAAAAATCTGTGGGAGATTACATAAATAATGTTTAGCAGGAAATTTGTAGCTTTAAGTGTTCGTATTAGAAAAGAAGATTAGGCTGGTCGCGGTAGCTCACGCCTGTAATCACAGCACTTTGGAAGGCCAAGGCGGGCAGATCATGAGGTCAAGAGATTGAGACCATCCAGGTCAACGTGGTGAAACCCCGTCTCTACTAAAAATACAAAAATTAGCTGGACGCAGTGGTGCACACCTGTAATCCCAGGTACTCGGGCAGCTGAGGCAGGAGAATTGCTTGCACCCAGGAGGTGGAGATTGCAGTGAGCCAAGATCGTGCCACTGCACTCCAGCCTGGGCAACAGGGCGAGACTCTGTCTGGAAAAAAAAAAAAAAAACCAGATTACTGTGAAAGGGTAGAGAATAGGAGACTCAGGAATAAGGATACCAATTTGAAGACTTCACAATAATCTAGGCTAGATGCTAGATGCTTATGCTTTGGGAAAGAAATATAACAATGGAGGTAGAAAGTAATGGTTGAATGAGAATCTGCGGATAAATGTTAAAGGTAGACCCAACTTTAACTGGTTGATTTGATGTGGGGTGAGAGGGAAAATGAGATACGCCTGTATGACTCCAAGTGTTTTGCTCTCATATGTAAGTATGTACATAAAATGAACCCTCCATCAAATGTAGAAGTAAAGACAAAAGATATATATTTAAAATAATTGTGAACGTGGCTAATGACTTTGTTAACTAAGTAACCCAAAATCAGATTGATTTAAAGGATAGAGTTTTCATTAGCCAACGTAGAGAGGACTGTGGCCGAAGCAGCCCTGAGGAAAAGCAGCAGTTCCTTCTTGGACAGGTCCAGTTGGAGATACCTGTTTGATAGTTATGAGGAGATGGCAAGTAGTCAGTTGGACATATGAGTCTGGAGATAGAAGAATTACCAAGGGTTGTCAGTTTTGGAATTATACGTCCACACATTGTAGTGTAATTCAGGAGATTACATAATATCAGAAAGAGAGGATTGAAAGAGGATTTCGGGGGGATTCTCTTTAATATATAAAGAGGAACATGCCAAGCAAGTTGGCTCACTCACACCTGTAATTACAATACTCTGGGAGGCTGAGATGAGAGGATCGCTTGAGGCCGGGAGCTTGAGCCCTCCAGCCTGATCAACAGAACAAGATCCCATCTCTGCAAAAGACAAAACAGATCAAAAACAAGCAAACAAAAAACAGTCATAGTGGTGTGCATCTATAGTTCCAGATACTGAGGAAGACACAGCAGGAGGATCGCTTGAGCTGAGAAGCTGGAGGTTGAAGTGAGCTGTGATGATAACACTGCACTCCTGCCTGGAAAACAGAGGGAGACCTTGTCTCAAACAAACAAATAAACAAACACACAAAGCCAAACCAAAATATATTGGGCCCTTCCACGTTTACCAGATTAGGGAAAGACGAAAAGAGGAGCCAGGAGAGAAAGATGAACAGGGAGCAACCAGAGATATGGGAGGAAAACCAAGAGAATGACATCCAAGTGAGCAAAGTGTTTCAAGGAGGAGGGTGTGACCAACATTCTCACCTTTATTTATTTGGAGTTGGAATTTTTAGGTATTAACAAATATGTGGTTAAAATTAAAGTAAATGAAAGTAAAACTACATAGTAAAAGTATATAGATTTTAAACCTATACAACTATGGGGCTCCAAAGAAGCAATTTGGTTAAATTTGGATTAAAAACGCAATTAAGTTAGTAATGAATGGAAGCAAAAGTTTAAATATTTTTACACTTTTAAAATTTTAATTTAGAAATAATTTTAAACTTACAAGAAATTGCAAAACAAACAATATTATAAGGAACAATTGATTAACCTTTACTCAGATCTGCCTATTGTTGATATTTGATATCATTTTCTTCATGATACTCTGTGTATATATGGGTAAATATAGTATGGGGGAAGAGAATAAAACTATATCTTTTTTTATTTGATGGAATTAACTTTGAATAAATATATAAATACTATAAATTATAAGGATTTTTAAACTCTACTTATCTTTTTGGCATACTTTTTAATTAACATGCTCTAAGAATTGATAAAAATGAACATTGAAAAGAAAATTGTTTAGATTTTTTCAAACTTTCTTTTTTAAAAAAAATCAATATTATTTTTACCATGATCAGAAATATAAAAATTTGGGTGACCTGATTTTGCTGGGATAATAAAAACAGAACTTTTTCTGTCACAGGACTTTTTTTTTTCTTTCAATAAATTTCTTCATGGTAAAATGTGTGGAGAAAAGGAGCAGTTAGGTGTTATATGTCTTTAAAGTGTTATTTTCTAGGTATTCCTAAGCCAACTACAATGATTAGGAATCTAGAATCTTATAAATTTTAAAATATAGTAGTTTTAGTAAATTAGTGAAAAATTATCTCATGCTTTTGCTTTCTATTCTGGCACGTGACCACCTAAAACTAAGAGTGAAAAAAAAACACACCTGTTCAAATGTTTTTTAGATTCATATTTTCATGACAATTTTGATGACATAATCTTGTTCTACAATTAAATACAAGGCTAAACATGTCTTACAATTCACTAGTTATTTGACACTAATATATAACTATAAATATTACTATTCTAATCTACTTTTCACACTATACTTATCCCATTTCTAAAGCAACTAATTATTTGATTTTTAAATGTGTATATACAAAATATACACATATGTATGTATACGTGACACATATAACATCAACTGTAAAACTGAAAATTATTCAAATATGACATTCTTTTTGAAAATCTTAATTTCATAAAAAACTGTTTCAAATCTGTGTTTCTTTTTGAATGTAGCCTTCATCTTAACATTTCTATCCCAGAACAAAGTACTATGTCAAATTATATTACAAAATAAGTTTCTGCAATGAAGTCCTACATATAATTTCAAGTTTTGCTTAACTTCTATTCCCCATAGCCCTCAACCCCACCTAGATTGTAATTGTAAAGCACACAATTATTTAAAACAAGGTGCAATTCAAGTGGAATACATTATTCAAAAGAGTACATTTAAAGCAATTTTCTAGAATCTTGCGGAATAAGGTTAGCTGGATAAATCATGTGTCTATATTTAGCTTAGATTAAATTTTAAACATTTTTTTCTAACAATAGCTGTTACAGAATTTATAGTAAAAGAGGCATCTCACAGTATTCATGCAAACGTATCTCATTTGCTCTGTCTGAACGGTGCTTGGAGTCCTGTTTAACATTTTAAAATAAGTGAGATTTATCACCCATGGTCTAACTCTCCTTCTCAGGATGAATCCCCTCCAGCCATCTCAGCATTTCTAAGTGGCTTCAATCTGCATTTAACAGGTTTCTCATTTAGAAATGGAAGTATGAGAGCTATTATTGTGTTCACAATATAAAGGCTAATTATAATATATGATTACATTGATTATACCCTACAATAATTTTAAAGCCCCAAATATAAAAAGCCTGTCCTTTTAGGGCATCATCTTAATTAAGCATATTCTGTTGCCTTTATAAAACTCTTCTTAAAGTTCTGTCACCTCTTCGAAGAAACACAATAGCATAACTCTGGATGCTACTCAGATGTTATTGCCATCTGTAAAGTTAAATAGTGACTTGAAAGTCAGATCAGATTTTATTATAATATATAATTCTACAAAAATATCAGTCTGGAAGAATAAACTTTGTTTTTTAATTCATAAATTAGATCATGCTTCTACAAGGGCAAAAAGTTATATTGCTCTAAGTTTACAAAATTTTGAATTATTAGAATATAGCTTAAAAGGCTGTTGAAGGACAGAAAGAAAGTTTTTTGATTTTACTACAAAAGTAGAGTAGGGAAATCACTGTTTTTCTAATCAGGCTAAAAGGCACAGCAGGGACAATAATTCAGGCAAGAGAGTTTATCTGAAGGAACAGTTCCCTGATTAGAGCACTAGTGATAAATCAACCACACCATGTTCTCCAGTGGAGCACCCTGTTTGAGCCACTCCAACAAATGGAAACCCCATTAGGCTTGAAGTGTTAGTGAATGGTACAATGAAAGGGAATTTAGTAATCTACAGAGGTTAAGGTGTATGCAAATATTTCATTTCATTTTTCTTAAGCTTTTTAAATAGTTTCTTCCTGGAAGTTTTCAACAAAGGATTTAAAGTTTATTCAAACACATCACAGTATTTAATTTTAAATATTTATAGTTATTGTTTTTAATATAGGTGATTGGCAGTACAAATCCTTAGACTTTGAACAGTTTTTTTTTTTTTTTTTTCCAACAGAACCAAATGATCTTCTAACAGGAAATGTAAAGTTTATCATAGAAAAACTTTTAACTGGGCTGAAAAAAAAAGTCAGGCCATCCCTACACAGTGAAATGAAAGTTAAAAATCAGGAAATTAACCAGTTAATTCTCATATCATTTCTCTGGAGGACTCTTTTTTTCCCCAAACTTTCTTGAGAAATTGTTTTATTTTGTATACACATGGCCAAGGAAGAAAAAAATGAGGAAAAAAAAAAAAAGCTTTATTTTTGTCACTTTGAGGTAGATGTTGTAAGAAACGACGAGATGTATCTCAATTTATAGCCATTTTTATTATGAAATAAAGATGAAAATGACTCACTTTTTTTGATATTATACTAAAATGCTTGATATTGGTAATTGATTTATTGTTTTTCTCTAACAAAATTGTGTTTTAACTTCTCATTGATTTATAACTATCCATCAAGAATTCTTTGATTCATACATCCACAGAAAAGTCAAACTGTCAAATGTAGTGTTGCAGAGAAAATGCCCCTACAAGAGGGTCTAATGTAAGACCCTCGGCCCTCAACCATCTCTTCATCTACCTAATGCAGAACCCACAATTTCCATCATCTGCCTCACTCTTGACTCATGTCCTTATTGAGACATGTATGATTTAATTGAGAAAAGACAGAAGCGCTCAGGGTGAAATAAATGCTTGATAGAAATGTGGTTACTGTGTTTATATATGAGAAAGTAAAGCTTTAAAAACTGTTGAAGTAAGATGGGCAATGAGAAAAGGTAAATTAGAGGAGAAAATTTACACTGGAGATAAACTTTTCCTTCTTCAAAATGGCTGCAGTTTGCTTTCTACTGTGTGAAGTAATAGTGAATTCATGACCGAATATAAATGAAAGTCCATTAGAAAGAACTGACAGTGACTTAGTACAGACTATACTCCCACATGATGGAAGCTTTGAACATAATTTACATTTTTTCCCCAGCCTTTCACTACAATCTTGTCATTCAGTTATCAATTTTGTTATTAAAGTTAGAAAATTAAAATCCAAAAACATTAAAACTTTAAAATTTTCACCTAGTAGGAGCAGATGCAGATCTTTCTGATTCCAAAGCCCATATACAATTTAATATAATATGAAGATAGGCAACTGACTGCAGTGGACATATCAGTTTCTTCTTGCCCTGCATTAATTCTGTCATCTGATAATTGCAACTTAATTTTCTTTTGATAAATCCACCTCCTCACGCACGAGTTTTTGCAGCAATTGTAGCATTCTCTAGTGTCCCTGAGTCAAGGTTGTGGTGTAAGGAGGAACACTACAGTGAGTGAGTGGTAACATAACAAGGCAAAAAAGTTGTCCTAGTCTGGATGCTAAACTGGATAATAAATTCCAGTGTGAGATGAAGCTCAAAATAATTGTCAGCTATGAGTAGGACTTAGAAGCCAAGCCAGTCTCAGCGTTAACAAGGAGTGCATGCAATAGTCTCTTCTAGAAGTTGTCCCTGCCTTGCTAGTGATCTTTCTAGGTTGTTTGGTTTCTAGGTCTATTAGGGAAATTCATGAAATAAATGTTTATTGGATGGATAGTATCACAATCTCTACAAGGATTTTGGGCTCAGTTAGTGGTGTAAATCTCCCTAGAAGGGGAGCAAGACGATGATGTGCATAACTGAACAGGCTTTGGAATCAGTCTTTGAATTGGTTTCATGATGGGATAAAATTTGGGGGATATTTTTCTTAGGAATTGATAAGTATATTTTATATGCATACAGAAGAGAGGTAGTGAATATTTGTGGCCAAGTTTGAGCAGCATGGTATATTATATTATCATTTGTAATTATTTGCTCTTATCTTCCCTGTGAGAGGTTTATGTATTTCCACTCATTGCCATGTGCTTGCAATGCCTTTCCATAGAAAATATATATATATATATATATATATATATATATATATATATATATATATATTTGTGAGCACCATTGAAAGACTGTGAATGAGAATTGCTTTGGTCAATAAAATGTGATCGTAACTGATGTATACCTGGTTTTGATCAGGTTTTAAGATTCATTGGTGGATGTTTCTGCTAGATCTCTTGTTTTTGTTGTGGTTTTTCCCCTTTGTTACTAAAACAATATGCCCCAAATAGAAGTAGATATCTCAGCTTGAATTCTGAAATGAAGGCACATGAAATAGAGCCTCACAAAACCCCTTGAAACT
This sequence comes from Theropithecus gelada, assembly GCF_003255815.1. Taxonomy (NCBI): domain Eukaryota; kingdom Metazoa; phylum Chordata; class Mammalia; order Primates; family Cercopithecidae; genus Theropithecus; species Theropithecus gelada. The sequence continues at coordinate 119,248,603 of NC_037670.1, read as the reverse complement.
GCAGTCAAATATAACTCAAATGTAACTCATATGGACATAACCAACTTGGAGGAATTTTACAAATTTAGGTTATGATTTTCAGCAAAAATGCTGCTGGTAATTTATATATAGGAATAAAAAATTCCATACAATAAAACAAATAGTGATCCTCAGCTCATTTTTGGCAGTAGTATATATATATAAATCATCAGATAATAAACCAATAAAATATATGAGTAGAATTTCTTAAATTTCAGAGGATTATTATTTTATGACTTGTCAAATTCTTATGAAAGCCTCAAAAGAGTTATTATAGATTGTTCTCCATTTTTCATATACATGAATGGACTTTATTTCCCATTGTTCTTCATGGATACAATTTCTGGGAATTAGGAAGTCTTAGAATGAATGCTTGGGAATAACATTTTTAGCTGCCTGTTTTATTAGTATAGGTAATGGGTCACCATAATGATGCCACCAATGAAGAATAAATATATATTAATATATTAATGTATTAATAAAATATTGGTTTATATTTGATAAATATTTTTCAACTGTTTGCATAAACTTCCTGAAAAGTCTTTTCTAAAAATCTTATTGACCAATTTTTCTCATATTTTATGAAATCCAAACAGCACAGTTTGAAGAGCATGGTTACAGATAACAGGTTAAAAAAAGCATGTTACATCAATTAAAATTCTGCATCAACCAGAGAAATAATACATCAAATTTCAGGTTGTAATGACAATCAAGGAAGTAGACAATGTAAAGTAGAGAATAAAAACAAACAAAAAAAAACTGTAAATTTACCCTTCCTTCTTTTATCAGAAAAATGGTATATCTACAAAATTTAACATATCCACTCAAAGACAAATCCCAGAGCCATATTTAAATGTTTTTTATTAATAAATTATAGAAAAATTGTTATTCATAAAAATATGGAATTGATAATTTTTAAATAAAATCCACATGAATAAATGGCTACATTTTATTCTCTTGACTACACTTGGGTAATGTAATATGGAGAACAAAATAAATTTTATGTACAAGTTTCACAAAACAAAAACTCAACAACTCAACAATTTTTTTTCTCTCCTTTCAATGATATGAATGTTCTAGATAAAACTGACTCATGGCTCAAATCATTTAGGTAATTCTTTACACTTTTCATTTTTCCAGTAGTGTTTCTTTAACTACTGAAGGTCAATATGCTTAACCATACTTTCAACCCTCTGTGATCATCTATCCTTGATTTCCAGCAGAAGCGTGTTTACCATGAAATGAATGAAGCTTGGTTGCATGCCTCATCAGACTTTGGTCGCATGTCCCCTTCTGTGGTCCCAAGGAGGAGCTCTTGTTTTGTGTTCACATGATCATATATTACTTATAAGATGCACAAAATTCAGATATGTTAATGACAATTGGTTCAGGCACTGTCTCTTTCCACACTGACTCTCATCCATCTCACTTCCACTCAAGTTCAGTGTCAGTTAAGAAGTGGCTAGAGGTGTTTTCTTCTTTCAATATTGGGTTCTTATTTTAAAGAGGTCCCAAAATTATGTAAGACCATTGCTCCACAGAATCTGAATTTTACTTCTGATCTCCATCTATAGCTACAATTATTTCTGTATTCCAGTCAAATTGAGATAATGCTCTCTGAATAAAACCTACCTATTTGCTTTTATACAGATAGTTAAATTCCAGTATTATCTAAGATCCAAATCAAAAGTTACATTCTCCTTCAAATATATTAACCATACCCCAAATTAAAATAAAAAATGTCCTTCTTGGACATTTTCCCCATACCCCTGCATATTAATTCCTTTATAGATTTTGTCTGATGTACAATATTATGTATCCTCTGAAGAAAATGTTTTGGCATAATTAATTAGATCATTCTTCATAGCACCATAGAGTGTGATTATTAAGGAGATAAGTTAATATGAGAAGAGGACTATATACTGAACCTAGGACACTCCAATATTAAAAAGTCATGAAAGAAAAGCTTCCTAGAGTAAAAACACCATAGAGTAACTGACATGTTACTTATTCTATAAATATTTGCTTAAAAAATCAAAATAACAAATCTATTTTTATTGGTTTGATTTTGCCAACAACCTGAGGTACTTGGAAAATCTCTCCTTAGCTGAGCCTCCAGATGAAAGAGAAGCCAGCTGATATCTGGAGAGATAACTCAGTTAAAACATAATGGACTTTACCTATAGAAACTATGAGACGATAAATTATCTCATGACTATTTGTGATAATTTGTTATATAACAATATATAGAAGAGTAATATACATTATTTCACAAAGCAGCCCAATTTGACACAGTTTGTTACTCTCTCATCAATCATACACTTATTTTCCATTTGGCTTCTACAGCACCAAACTCCCTTGTTCTTTTTTCTACTTCCCTAGCTATTTATTCCTAAACCACTTGAATGAATCTTCCTTTTCTTTCATGGATTTTTAATATTGGAGTGTCCTAGGCTCAGTATATAGTCCTCTTCTCATATTAACTTATTTCCTTAATAATCACACTCAGTCTCATATTTTAAAAAGTACTCTGTCTATAGTAGTGACTCCCCAAGATTTATCTCTAGCCTAAACATTACTTTCTAACACTAGTCTTATATCCAACAACCTTCTTAACCATCCTAATAGATATGTCAGATTCAACCAGACCTGCACTCAGGGTCTTTTTGCACTACCCCACAGTTTTTCCTACTTCATCATTGGTCCATTTTTCCAGGTGCTTGGGTAGAAAACTTTGAAGTCCTCCTTGATTCCTATCTTCTCCAAGTCCAGTACATACGCAAATGTTAGTAGCTCTACATTCAACATATATATAGAGAGAGGCATAGTAGTGGTACATGCCTGTGGTCCCAGCTACTTGGAAAGCTGAGGTGGGAGTGTTGCTTGAGCTAGGGAGATTGAGGCTACAGTGAGCTGTGATTATGCCACTGCATACTAGCCTGCATGAGAGAGTGAGACCCTGCCTAAAAAAAAAGAAAAAATTGTGGAAGAACCCAACAGTCAAGGATGGCACAAGAAGGAGGAGTGGATAAGGAGTAATAAAACAGCATATGAAGGAAAAGGAGACATGATTAAAAAAAAATGAGATTTTTCAGCTATAAGATTTTAGAGTCAATAATGGAAAGGATATGCTATTATGAGTAGGATTTGAAGTAGATGTATGTGGGCCATTATAAAAGCTAATTATATTGAGTTTCAAGCTACAGTCAACTTTCTGGTGGTAACCTAGGATTTAGCTATCATATTTCTATACCTGCTAACTTCATACAAAAAAATATTAAATTATTGAAGACTGACAAGTAGCAATAACGATTGGTGTGCTCCCAAAATAAAATATATGCTAAGTAGGACACTTTTCTTTGTTTTATTTTTGCTATTTTCAGTTTTATTTTTCTTGGCCCACAAGATGACTGAAGCATCCAGATGTAAACGGATAGAAAGACAAGAGTAGAGGAGCAAAGAGAGAGAATGAAGGGAAAGGTAACACAGGTTTAAAGGGCACTGACAGACCAGCACAGCATACAGCACCTAGCACAGCCTCTGCTCATAAGTAGAACCATCTAGAGTGGAGAGAAGCCATATAAGATGCAGTGTTTCTATTAATATTATTTTTAATTGACAAGTCATAATGCATATGTTTTTGAGATACAATGTGATGTTCTGATAAATGTATACAATTTGTCAAATGTTTAAATCAAGCTAATCAATGTATCCATCACCTCATTACCCCATTTTTGTGGGGAGACATTTAAAAGTGACTCTCAGCAATTTTGAAATATATAATACATTATCATTAACTGTGGTCACCCTGATGTGCAACAGATCTCAAAAATGTATTCCTACTGTCTAGCTGAAGCTTTGTACTCTTTGACCAACGTCTCCCTGTTAAGAAGTTGTTTTTATATATGCCGATTAAAGTTTGGGATAATGTGATTTTATTACTCGGGTGTTTTTTTCAGGGCTAGAGTTGTCTTCTGAAAAAAGAAAATCCAATCTGCCCTACTTCATGATCATGTGGAATATTTCTAAAGGCCTGACCACCAGCGCATCTGTCCTCTTGCTGGCTTTTAGATCAGTAGACCATAGTGTAATAAATCCTTCAAGACTAAAGCATGCCGGGTTAATCTATGGCAATGCAGTGTGTCACCATAGAATATAAGTTTACTAACATATTATAGGCCTCTTTAGAGGTTAAGGAAAACTGGATTCCTTCAAGTCATCATCCAGAGGAAGATTTATTCTTGGTGCAGTAGAACTTATGTGACTGCACTTTTTTTAGTCATAATCAGGAACACTCAAGTTTACTTTTATTATGCTTTCATGTTTTCCAATCTCGAAAGGCTCACATGATAATAGGTCAGTTAACTTAAATAGCTCCCAGAGTAACTTCTTCAAAAGCAAAGCATTTTATTTCAAAGACACGGAATAAATCATAAAATTCAGTGACCCTTGTCTGAAAAGTGAGCGTTAATGATAAATTTTGATATTGTTAATGATCCCCATTTTAAGTTCTAGGAGTTTTAGTCAGAAACTTGTTTCCCTTCCAGAATTGGATTAGATACAGTCTATATGTGTGAAACGTTCTGATGAAGTCAGTTACTAAAAACATAAAGTTGGTAGTAAATTAACTATACAGTAATGAGTATTTTATTTTGATAGAATTGTGGTATAAGAAATTCTGTAGTATATAACAAATCAATAAAAAGTCACTATAGATTATTTAATATGTACTAAATATAAATTTAAAATTTGACTTACTATGCTTTCTCTTATTTTTTAGATTTCTATGGTAGTCATGAAAATGGTTTTATTGGCTCATGAAGAGAAAAATACTTATAATCTTTCCCAAAGATACGTGTGCAGAATATTCTGTAGTAATAAGAAATTGTAACATAAAGGATTTAATCAAACTACAGTACTAGTAGTTTAGCATTCACCGAACAAGTGGACTTTGATTTTTAACTATATGAAACTGAAAAATTCAAGAAAAAAGAATAAGAGGATCACATAGCTCTACAAAGTCAGAGAACCTTTCACCAGAGTGTGAGAAGCTTCCCTACAGAATACTGCTATGCTGATTCTATAGTAGTGGTTTACAAACTATTTTTTAAATTATTTTTTTTACTTAGATACACATCCATATAAATGGTGCACACCTAATGTTTAAATAACAATAATAGAGCACTCATCTATGTTCCTATCAGAGTTTAAGAAGTGGTAGCAATGGTTTAAAGCATCCGTTACTCCTTCACAAATGCACCTTTAGCTCTCTCCCAACTTGTATACTAACTTTGCATGTGTAATTCTCTTTCTTTTCTTTACACACAATAGTCTTAGCAGCCAAGTGCAGTGGCCCATGCCTGTAATCCCAGCATTTGGGGAGGCCGAGGCAGGTGGATGTCTAGAGCCCAGAAGTTCCAGAACAGCCTGGCCAACATGGCAAACTCTATGTCTATACAAAATATGAAAAATCCACTGGGTATGGTGGTACACTCCTACAGTGTCAGCTAGGCAGAGGGCTGAGGTGGGAGGATCACCTAAGCCTGACTGAGAAAGTCAAGGTTGCGGTGAGCCGACATGGTGCCACGCCACTGTGGGTAACAGTAAGACTCTGTCTCAAAAACAAACAAAACAAACCAAACCAAACAGTAACCTTAGCAATTTGCAATGTGAAATGAATCATATCACAGAAGGTATACAACATATATATTATAAAATGTATATATGTGTGTTTATAATTATAAGCAATATACATATGCTATTTACACAAATAAAATAATACATATTTGTGCACAATTACAATTATAAGAACTGAAATTATTTATAAATAAGGAAATAAACTCAGAAAGGCTAAGTATAATAACCTAATTATATTTATCTAATATTAAAAGAGGACTTGAACCCAATTCTTCTGACACTCCGGGGCTCTTTCCAAAAATGTCATGATATGTGTGTATAGGTTATCTTGGTAAATAAATACTTGATAAAATATCACTACACATTCATTTATTTTTAATATAAATTTTTGCATTATAAAACATGACCTAGTGTTACATATCTATGCAAATTTTTTTTTTTTTTTCAGACTGTGAAGAATGCTTGCTACGTGTCTCAATTCAAGCACCTCTTCCCCTAAATCCAAAATCCAAAGATTTCCAAATTTCTTGACCTTAAAGTTGGGAATATGATTAGTCTAGAGTCTAATCACTTCAGTTTTGAGTTACTCTGTATTATAATGCAGTACTTAATTTGCTCTATTTATAAAAGTAATCAATCCTTTGAGAAGACAATCACTTTACAGTAAAATCCAAACTGGAGTGTCAAATTCTGTTTCGTATGGGAGATGTTATCTTTCCAAAAAACCGTATGTAAGCATAAATCAGAAAAATCTCACCTAACCCAGAAAAGAGATTATGGTCAGATTACTGCTTAATGCTCTCAGGAGAGCTTTCATTCTGATCTGGGAAAAATACTAGGTCTCCTTATTATTGGATACTTTCTGTACCGTAATATTCTCTTATAACAGACACAAGACAATGAAGAAAATAAACATATTTGAACAATTAATATCATAGTAATACTATGCTGACCAGAATTAGAGAAAGTGGGAAGATAGTCTCCAGAAAGAAAAACTATTTTATGAATAAGCAAGTAAGGTATAATGAAATTATCACATAGACTGTATGCATACCTGCAAATTTTAGAATTATGCAAATGCACACTCATGTTTACTAAACCTAAGACTTTTGTTTTACTGATCTGATCGGAATTATCTGTGAATTTGCCTTAGTCCACACTGTATTGATTTCATTGTTACACATTACCTTGGAGGGGCCATATAGCAGGCCATGTTAATGTTCTACTCTTAATTCCTGGGCACATCTAGTTCATCTATTGCTGCTATAAGATTTATAGGTTTCCATTAAACTGACAGCTTCTCTCTTAAGTATCTTTGTCTCTTGTCTCTTCCTGAGGGTTTTCTTCAGCAGCAGTAAACCTTGGTAACACCTCCACAAGCAATCTTAAGCCAATGGGGTTGTGATGTTAGTGGATAAATGCCCAGCCTTCTTTTTCCTTCCCCTTCCTTACCTTAGTGGGGTGATTCTAAGACATGTTCCACATGGGTTTTTGCAGAGTCACCAGCAGGGCTGAGATCCAATACCCTCAGTAATAACCCAATCACTAACACTCTCCTTATCTTATTTCTGTTGCAGATTTTACATTCTTGTTTTCCACTATAATGCATTCCAGGCAGATCTTGCTCTTAACAATCTACCTGCAACCAAACCCCTGTATTACAGTCTGCTTTTGTGGAACTCAGACTAAGACATTTTTCTCATTGTGGTTGCCATCATCATCATCACTACTTTCATCTTCGTCTTCATAAGAAACACGGATTAAGTACTTTCTATGTGCCAAATACAGTTCTAACGAGATTTATTAACACAATTAGTCTTCTTAAAAAAATTTGAGATAGCTATTATTGTCATCCTTAGTTTAAAGATAAGAAAACCAAAGCGAAGTACAAAATAATTAAATATATAGCCGAAGCTGTGACACCAGAATTTGCACTACAATGTGGTATACAAATTTAAGCTTTACTTTCTTTGTAGGTATATCTGCATAGTTTGTAAGATGATCTAAAACCATGGCTTTCTCCTTAAAACATGTTGATACATACATTTTTGTCAGTCTTCACGGCTAGATTAACTTTGGTCTTCACTCAAGGGAACCCAAACAGACATTTCTGCTGTACCTTTCCAACACTTCAAGTTCATGTGTGCACAAACCCTATAAGACCTGGAGATGACAGGTGTTTCCTGAGATGACCAGTCACATTACATATATTACTCTGATAAGCAGATCACTCAACAAAGAAAGCCCAACTTGAATATGTTTGTAAGATCCTAGTTTCAAAACCTTATAATAAAACACCAGGTAGGTCTTGATAGGTCGCATATGCTTCTCATTTGGTAAATTTATTAAAATAGCCCATTTTGGAAAGTAAGGCCATGGCAGAAATTGATTATTTTCTATTCTCAGCCAAGCTTTTGATTTCTTGAACAGCATCAGAGATGAGGTGCACATTTAGTAAGTAACATGTAGTTTACTAATGACTCAGTATTTAGGTATTTAGCAATATTAAAATATTACATTAACATGTATCATAATACATACAAAATCTCTATATATTTGTTTGCAGACATACTTATTCTAACTGTAAGAATGTATTTAATGCCTTTGCCTTTTTTCCCATCTCTCCCTGTGAATGCTGGTTTTTGAAAAGCCATTAAAAAGCAAAAATCAAAAAAACAAAAATAAAAAACCACTACATATTGAAAATATTAAGATGAGAACTAGATTCATTGCAAGGGTACAGATTCTGATATTGCTCAGGGCACCAAAAAAGTGAAGTTTTGAAATTAAGGAAAAGCTAAAGAAGTAAAAAGTTTGTCATGGTTTGAGGTATCAAGACACTGATGTTCACATGTATATTTGGTGGTTTATTCAATGCCAAAATGAATGTTCACTGTCAGGGAGATTCTTCAAGTGATATATAAATGTTGGCTTAGTTTGCTGCTCTGTGAACATTATAACTCTCCCAGATAGAAAAATGTGCTAAAGTATATATTTCCACATATCTAAAGTCTGTATTTTTTCCTTCGAATACCAAATAATTTAAGAATTTATATGTGTCACAGAGATAGAAGGTGACTCAAGAGTGTTAAAAAAATAGATAATTTATTCCACATATTCTGAATCTTCTAACAAATGTAATATTTTTAGTAGATAACAGCTAAATTATTATCTCTCAGATGTTCAACACTTGATAATAGGTGGCTAGATACATATATATTTAAAACATGAAGCTCTACATCTAAATAAAGAAATATTTTGACACTTTTATGTGTTTTCCTTTTTATAGTTAATATTTATAACAATTTATATAAAATGATGTAAATTACCCCATGGATGTCATGACCTTTATTTGTATATTTATATATAATAGAATTGATATCTAAATGTAATATCTCCATTAGTCTCTTTCAGTGCCACTATTTGTTTTGATTTATATGGTAAAAATAAAAAAAAGATTATTTATTTTACTTGAGAGTTTAATTTATCCTTTTGAATATTTATATTTTAATCTTAAATTGATAGATATTGACATCTTGAATTACTTCCCAACTGCATTATAATAACTTTTGGTTTTTCTAATATAATGATCTAGCTCCAAAATTTGCCATGATGTAAAATGAATCCCTCAGTATCTTCAGGAGATTAGGTCGAGATCCCCCTTGCTACCAAAATCTGCAGATGCTTAAGTCCTTTATATGAAATGGTGTAATATTTACATATGACCTAAATATATTCACCCATATACAATTGATGCTTGAACAATGTGGGTTTGAACTGCATGGGTCCATAGATTTTCTTCCACCATTGCCACACAAGAGACAGCAAGACCAACCCCTCCTCTTCCTCCTCCTCAACCTATTCAACCTGAAGATGAATACGATAAAGTGTTATGACACTCCACTTCCGCTTTATGAATAGTAAATATATTTTCTCCTCTTTTTGATTTTCTTAATAGCATTTTCTTTTTTCCAGCTTACTTTATTGTAAGAATATAGTACATAATATATACAAAATATGTTGATCAATTGTTCCTGTTATTGGTAAGGCTTCTGGTCAACAGTAAGCTATTAGTAGTTAGATTTGGGGGAGCCAAAAGTTATATGCAAGTTTTTGACTGCCCAGGGATCAGCACCTCTAACTTTCACTTTATCCAAGGGTCAACTGTACATTAAGTCATCTCTAGATTACTTATAATATCTAATATAGTATAATGGCTGTGTAGATTGTTATTCTACTATTTAGGGAACAATGAAAAGAAAAAAAGTCTATGTATGTTCAATACAGACAAAATTTTTCATTTTTTCCTTACGAAATTTCTCAATCCTCAATTGGTTGTATCTGTAAGTATGAAATCCACAGATAGGAAGGACTGACTGTACTTAAAACAGGAGATACCTTCCATGTGAATATAAATGTAACCAAAATTTATAGTATGTGGTACTTTAAATTATCTAATATCAAAATTAAATGTGATGTTGAAATTACAGAACCATCCTGTCAATAAGAAAAATTAGGTTCAAATCAATACCAGCAGTAAAAAACTATGTTTAAAGCCAAGATATTAAATAGGATGTGCTAGCAATAGGTGGCAATATTTATATATTTCTTACTTTGCTTGCGTTGGATTCAAGTTTTAAATAACACTATTTTTGTCACAAAATGTAACATTTAGAGATTCTTATTTTGTAATGTATATGTGTTTTATTGATGCTTTTCTAAAATTATACAGAATTGCACTTAGAATGCAAACATTTTAAGTTAAAAATTTTCCAATAGGCAAAAGAGATTAGATAATTAAAATCAAAATGAAAAGTGACTATTACTTTTATAAATGTGTTTGTTACCCATAATGGAAAAGCTCATTATATGTCTGTATTATTATTTATCAACTTATCTAACTCCAGCAATTATTCTGTAGCTATCAATTTATTGCTCTAAATTATAATTTATTATGAAGTGGGTAAAGCTGGCTTATTGTCTTCTGGGTTTCCAATTTAAACCTTTGAAAAAGTGTGCCCAGTTAGACTGGAAATAACATCATAAAAAGCAAAACCACAACTTTATTATTATTATTTCCTTCCCTCCCTCCCTCCCTCCCTTCCTTCCTTCCTTCCTTCCTTCCTTCCTTCCTTCCTTCCTTCCTTCCTTCCTTCCTTCCTTCCTTCCTTCCCTCCTTCCTTCTTTCCTTCCTTTCTTTTGAGACAGAGTCCTGCTCTGTTTAGGCTGGAGGGCAGTGGAAAGATCTACGCTCACTGCAAACTCTGCAACCCTGATTCAAGCGATTCTCCTCTCTCAGCCTCCCGAGTAGCTGGGATTACGCTCCCACCACCATACCCGGCTAATTTTTGGATTTTCTGTAGAGACAGGGTTTCACCATGTTGGCCAGGCTGTTCTTGGACTCCTGACCTCAAGTGATCTGCCCACCTCGGCCTCCCAAAGCGCTGCGATTACAGGCATGAACCACCACACCTGGTCAACTTTTTTTTTTTTTTTTTTTTTCTGAAATTGCAAGCTCTAGTGTGTAAAACAGGCCAAGGCCTAGACTTTTTTTAAATCTCCCCTTAATAGAGCACTATTTATGCTAGGTTCAATTACAGAGTAGTCCAACATACTATAATACACACAGGTCTCTGTTAATACGTAGTTGGTGATTTTAGATTTAAACGCATGCGTGTTTTAGCTTTGAGAACATGAGTTGTCCAATACATTTGGAATATTTATAGAGAATTTTTATTTAAATTTATTATCTATGTTGTTTCTGCTTCTCTCTTGCTTATTTTATATACAGGAACAAAACTCTACTCTTAAACTCATAGAAATAGTACAGTTCATGACTTCAATTGCAAGACTATTCATCACCTGCAGTATATTTTTAGTTTAAAAATTGTATAGTAAGCATCAAATATTGAGTACTTTTTTTTAGGCACTGCTGACAATGTTGAAAACTGATTAATATTTCACTTAATATTTATATTTTTATTGTTTGTTTTCAATTTGATTTATATTTATAAACCTAAAAACAGATATTATAAATAGTTGATGCTGACTTTGTTTATAAGGTCATTTATTTTTCAAAAAGCATAATTCTATACAATATAAGCTTGTAATGACATAAGCTATTTAAGTTGTAATTACCTAATATTTCTATTCAAAAAGGCGTTATCTTAGGGAAGAAACTGATGTTTAATAGCAAGCTCTAATGCAGTATGAAAAATGCTGTAATACAAATGCCAATATCTAAATTTAATAAAAATGAGTCTTAAATTTATTGAACCTCATAAAAGTATGTAGGAAGATAACTGTAAGGAAAATACCAGAAAATTATGCAAAATAATGTAAATAATTTTTAAAAGGAAATAATTTACATATTCAATACACTTTTAATGAAGGTATGTATTTGCCACCTATATGACTCTCCAAAAATACTTCTTTGCTACTCATATCATTTCTGAAGCTAATTTCCAAATTTAAGCTGAGCCTTGTCAGATTTTCTTTCTTACAGTTCCCCAAAGGAAAACCATGTAAACTTTTTAGGCAAGACTTACATATATAATTTTGTATTTAAATTTCTAATTTTGAGAACTTTCAGTGTAAAACATGTTTTGCTTTGAAGAAGTCATCTGTTTCTATTGTGTATTTGTCATGTAAATTTTAATTCTTTACATTATCAGAATTGTTTGCATTGGAAATAATTAGGGCCTATGAAATGGAGAGCTGAAAGAAGGAAAACTTGGCAGTGTGCTGATTGCCACAAAATGCTCAAGTTATTTTTGAATGCTTTGCATATAGAAATATTTTCAAGAAAACTTGCAAACAATTCTTCTCTAAACTGTGCCAATCTGCAATATGTAGGAAAAAAAAAAGAAGTGTAGTAAATATGATCCCTTAAACCCTTTGTGGCTATTGAACACTATCAATGAGTCCACAAACTAAAAATAAACACTTAGCTCAGGCAACATTTTCTATTGACTTTATTTTACCCAGTCCTAATTAAATACAGTTCTATTTTAGTTTCCTGTGTTCCAACCTAATGTGTATTTATATTCTACTTTTAAGATAAAGTATTTCAGAATATTAGAATATTAAAGGTAGTTAACGGTGAAAGAAGGTTGCAAAAAGAGAAGAAACTTTCAAAATATGTAGCCTTACCGCATATAAAAAATATATAGTCATATTTTTTCCTATGGATCTTTTAGTAGAATGAGCTTTTTGGGTTTATAAAAGTATAAATTTTTCAAAAAATTTAATCAAAATTCAAAAAAAAACTTATCTGTATGGTTTCAATCAGTATACTCTAGACTTATAGAAAGTCTCTGGTGTTCCAGAAATACTATGAAAACTACTTCTTTGAACTGGGAAATCATATTTCTATAGCAATAAATCAAACTTGAACTTTAAGTGTTAAATTCACTACAATATTAGATCTTATATACTGTTTCCCTATCCTAACTAAAATTTGAATTTGAGTTGAATAATAACAAGTAGAATCATACAGATTTTTAAATACCATTTTCAGAAACATACATTAGGGAACATAAAACCCATAAATATTGCTTAGGTGTCTCCAATAGAGTAAATATGTCTTAATAGGTAATATAACACATATATTGGGTAAAGTAAATAGGGCAAAAAATGCTTAAAGAATAAACAAATTAGAGCATTTTATGGATAAATCATGTCAACCCATGGTTTACTGCTTACCTCTCACAAATATGGTGGCAACTAATCAGTGACGGAATACTGCTCTAGGAGAAAGAGTATAATTTAACAACATAAATTGTCATTCTACTATTACTTATAACCCTTTCTCATCATTGTAATGCCATTTACTTAATTGTCTTTGTGTGATTTCTCTCAGCCAACCTACATGTTCCAATTTCATAGTCAATGCAGAACTTTGATGACTCTCTTCTTGATATACTCCAACCCATGTTTACTGAACATTACATATATCATGGACTTTGCTAGGATTTGTGAATGTCACCCCATTACTGAAGCAATTATAATATAGCTGTGGAAAGAGATGACCATAGAAGTTTAATGTTTTTTGTAGTCATTGTTATGATAAATATGTACAGAGAATGATGGGGGAGTTTGTTCTTGGGGAATTAATCAGCTGAATAATGAAACATACATAAAAGCTAGAAGAATAAAGAGGACTAGTAGATGAATATTTACACTTAGGAAATATTAGTAAAGCCATGGGGCCATGAAAAATTATGCAATACAACAAATGTTTGATACATGAGTCACGGAGTCACGATTAAGTGGTTATTGAAAAGGATAGGCATAAAATGATGAGAAGGTTTTAGGATGAAGACTTGTAGACGATTAAGCTTATTGGAAAAATATCAGGATTCTATGATTGATTAGAGGTGAATGTGAGAGAATAAAATTCTGAAAGAAGGACTCAAGTTTTGAGATTGTGTTACTGAATATGATAAACTGAGATAAAGATTATGGAATAGGAAAGATTAGGTAGATAGATGGATATTTTGAGTGTCATTGGCTTATGGGATATCTGATTAGAGGTACCCAGAAACAATAAGGAATATAATTCAGAAACTCGATAATCATGTTTATGTAGAATCATACATGTATATGAGATAGAGTAGTGGACAAATCACAGAGAAACCATGCATACATAAAAGAGTGTATGGAAGAAAGAGACCTGGATTGCAGCACTGTTTAAAGTCTGAGGACTGAACGAGAGACCAGAAGAGGATTGTTCCCTTGATTATAGATTGGAAAGTATTAAGAAGGAAGAAGATATAAACAGTCCAAAATACATCTGTGATAGCAAAATGATTGAAGAGTGTTAATAGGATATTATTGGTAAACTGTAGAAGCTTCCGAGTTTGGGAAGCATTTCAGAAAAAAAGAATAATTAAATAAATGCCAAAAAAAAAAAAGAAAGGAAAAGCCAGATAAGGGTGAGAGCTGAGGTGTGGATAAAAAATGAAGAAAAAATACTGAGTATAGACTAAAACAAAGTTTGGCTGAAAGGAAGAGTGAAAATGAGAAAATGAGAAGCTTCTCAAACTGAAAAAGAAACTCTCCCCATCCCAGAGTTTTGTTGCTGCTTTTTCTAACTTCTCTTTTTCTCTTTCTGCCTTTTATAAAAAGTTCTGGTACCCTTTACTCTGTTGATCATAATCAATTTCACACTAGAAACTGAAACATTCTTCAAATCATTCATAGGTCTAGAAGTACTCTAGGAAAAAGTAAGTTATATATTTGTAACTTAAGAGAAATTTTAACCAGTAAACAAACAAAAACACAGAACTACTTTTCTTAATACTGGGGTTTTGTTACATAGAGGACTTTATTATGTTTAAGAAGTGGCTCAGAATGTTCCACATTGCAAAACTTCCATTCTATTTCCATTGCACATGTTAAAGCCTGTTTTTTGAGATGGAGTTCCACTTGTCACCCAGGCTGGAGGGCAATGGCTCAATCTTGGCTCACTGCAACCTCCACCTTCCAGGTTCAAGCGATTCTCCTGCTTCAGCCTCATGAGTAAGCTGGGATTACAGGTGCCCACCACCAAAACTGGCTAATTTTGTGTGTGTGTGTTTGGTAGAGACAGGGTTTCACCATGTTGGTCAGGCTGGTCTCAATCTCCTGACCTCAGGCAGGTGATCTGCCCGCCTTGGCCTCCCAATGTGCTGAGATTACGGCTCACTTTGGGGAGGTGAGGTGTCTTTATTTTTTCCCCACGGCATTTTATTTATTTTCTTCAGATTCAGTTTTTTTCATGTGTGAATTTAATATAAAGTTGGGGAGTCCATTTTGCAATCTAAAAACATTTACTTATTATAACTATATTAATATTTTTAAAACTACAGAAAAAAATAATGAGACAAACATGTACACTTATGGAACTGCATGTCAATCAGGCCAGTTCCCTGCAGAGGGAATTCCCAGCATGACTTCATTCATCTGTGAGGACAAAGAGCAGTCCCCATTTAGACACACACATTTATCATCTGCTCCAGCATGGTCAACCCTCCACTTCTTGATGATTTCCTTCTGCTATGAATGTGTATGTCCAGTTGTCTGCTTCTTAGAGCAGACATTTACCTTTCTCATCCACCAGCCGTGGTGGCAGATGATTGATTTGACCCTTTCTTTGGTGAGGGTTTCCTGGTGGCCCTCTTCCATCATCATATCTGGAATCAGATGAGTTTCCATAGCTTCCTTTTATTTATTTATTTATTTATTTATTTATTTATTTATTTATTTGAGACGGAGTCTCGCTCTGTCGCCCAGGCTGGAGTGCAGTGGCGCGATCTCAGCTCACTGCAAGCTCCGCCTCCCGGGTTTACGCCATTCTCCCGCCTCAGCCTCCTGAGTAACTGGGACTACAGGCGCCCGCCACCTCGCCCGGCTAGTTTTTTTTTTGTATTTTTTAGTCGAGACGGGGTTTCACCCTGTTAGCCAGGATGGTCTCGATCTTCTGACCTCGTGATCCGCCTGTCTTAGCCTCCCAAGCTTCCTTTTATTAAGCCTTTTTGAAAGTTTTCTTAGGAAATAATTGCCAGAGAATAGTTGCCCCCAATACAAAAAGAACAATAAAAATTGATTGCAAAATGCAAATGGAATATTCAGCAAACATTAAAGCCTTAATAATGCATTCAAGAAAATGGTATCTGGAATTCTTGGAACTATCAGCAAGTGTTTATGACGTAATAATTCATGCAGTTGCATCCTTTCCAGAAATGCACTCTCTGCCACATGTATGCATATAATTTAGCATTATACATGTAATTTGAACAATTTATTATTTAGATCAACTTTTATATAGTAATTCAATATTCATTGCCCTATTGTTTTTGAGTCTATGGTTTCAGACATGAGTGTTTTTTTTTTTTTTTTTTTTCTTTTTTTCTTTTTTTTTGAGACGTAGTCTCGCTCTGTCGCCCAGGCTGGAGTGCAGTGGCACGATCTCTGCTCACTGCAAGCTCTGCTGCCTCCCGGGTTAATGCCATTCTCCTGCCTCAGCCTCCCTAGAAGCTGGGACTACAGGCACCCGCCACCATGCCCGGCTAATTTTTTTGTATTTTCAGTAGAGACGGGGTTTCACCGTGTTCGCCAGGATGGTCTCGATCTCCTGACCTCGTGATCCGCCCGCATCGGCCTCCCAAAGTGCTGAGATTACAGGCGTGAGCCACCGGGACCGGTCACAGACATGAGTTTTCTTAAGTCCCAGAGGAAAGAATCATATGAAGATACAAAGTAGCAAAGAAACTAGATTGTGCTTTCATATTTATTATGTTCTATAATTATCAGTAAGAGTATGCCAAAATAAAACCATATAGAGAGCAGTTGGCAACAAAAGAAAAATTGCGTATGTATCTGAGCTTTGACTCAGAAGTTCCACTTCCTATTTTCTTATTTTGCTCAGGAAAAAAATATAGAAGGATTCATGACAAGGCTATTCATATCTGCAGTAGTGTAAATGTAGATGAAAAAAGAAAAAAATAAGAAACCAAGTGTTGCTAATATAAACTTTGGAACATGCACACCATAAAGTATGTAAAAGTATAAATAAAATGAAGAAAATCTCTGTATATTGCCATAAAAAAATCTCCAGAATAGAGAAAATAACAAAGTGGAGGAAATTATATATACTTTTCCAGTGCTTATCAAGGAAGAGAGAGGGGAATGATATGGTTTGGCTCTGTGTCCCCAGCCAAATCTCATGTTGAATGCAGTTCCCAATATTTGGGGAGGGACCTGGTAGGAGGTGACTGGATCATGGAGGTGGATTTCCGCCTTGCTGTTCTCATGATAGTGAGTGAGTTCTCACAAAACCTGGTAGTTTAAAAGTGTATAGCACTTCCCCCTTTGCTTTCTCTATCTGCTCTGTCTGCCTTGCTCCCATATGAAGATGTGCTTCCTTCCCCTTTGCCCTTTCTCCATGATTGCAAGTTTCCTGAGGCCCCCCAGCCATACTTCCTGTACAGCCTGCAGAACTGTGAGTCAATTAAACCTGTTTTCTTCATAAATTACCCAGACTCAGGTAGTTCTTTAAGCCAGTGTGAGAACAGACTAGTACAGGGGAGAATTGATTTAAATACACATCAGAATGTATATGATTTGTATATATACACATATATGCACACACATGTAAATACACACACTATACCTATCTGTGTGGACATATTTTCTTATATTTCAAAGAGGAAAAAGCATATGTTTCAAAATGTTTACTTATAAAAGGAGAAAGAGAAAATCATGTGGAATGTGTTTGGAACAACACTTAGGTTTATTTGAATATATCTTGTTTGTACCACAGGACTTTAGAAACGTGCAAATATTTTGCTTAATTATAAAATAAAATTCAATATGTAAAAGACAATTTTTTTAAAAAAGCAAAATACAACAAATCAATTTGTGTATTAATTTGATGGAATATTTCAGGTAAGTTTAAAATCCAACAATTTGACTTCACATACTTAATGGACTACTTTCTTTTATCCTCTAATAGAAAAACAGAAAGCTACCAAAGAAAAACAAAAACTTACCCTGTAGTTATATGTTTGGTAATATTATTGGTACTTTGAGGCTATTGACTTTGCACTGAGGGATAATGCAAAAGAAAAAAATTAAACTGATATGTCATGAGAAGTGGAAATTTTACGATGAGAGAAAAAAAGACATAGAAGTAGAAAAGTGCAGTTAAGTAAAACTCTTGAAATTAGCATGGACATATCAGAGTAATCTCAAATGTAACTTATGAAAAAAGAAATGCTTTCCCTAGCTCTGTTCACTGAAAAGGCTAAGAAACAAGAATGAATCTTATAGTAAAACATAGTAAGTTTACCTGTGTCTAGGTAAGCATTATGTTAGCTTTTTTCTTTGTTCGTTCATTCGTTTGTTTTTTGCTGTGTAACAAATTGCTACAAATGACACAACTTAAACTATCAAAAATTTATTATTCTCAAATTTCCATGGGCCAAATGTCTGCATATTGTATTTAGATTATCTGCTCCTTTCATGAAATGAAAGGGTCCTTGACTGTCTCTCATCTGGAGTCTCAGTAAAGTAAACATCTGCTGCTAAGCTCCACAGGTTGTTAGTAAAATTCAGTTCTTTGCATTCATAGGACCCAGGCCTCTGCTCTCTTTGTTGGCTATCGGCTGGTGTAAGTCCCCAGGGAATGCTCTCAGACCCTTGCATGGGTGTGAGAATCTCTCTCATGTTGAATCTCCCTTATGTCAAATTCTTCTTATGCTATGAATTTCTCTTTTGTCCATTTCTGCAACCAAATGGAGAAAACTCTTTTCTTGTAAAGGGCTTGCGTGATTAAGTTAGAGATACCTGGACAATCTCACTATCTTAAGGTCAACTGCATCAGATAATAAATCTAATCATGCAAGTAAAACCCATTGTTTTCAGGATTCTGGGGATTATGTAGAGAGGGTACATGCGGTGGAAGGTGGGAGTGAATCTTGGAGAACATCCTGGAATCCTCTTTATCACAGTCATTATGCCCATTTTCCACTATAAATGAATCTTGCAGAATGTCTTAGAATCCTGTTTATCACAGTCATTATGCCCATTTTCCACCATAAGGTACCAGGACATGCTAAACAAATTGCTCACTCCAATTCTATAATAGTGAATGTACAAGATGAGTCTCTAATATCTTGTTAGATCAGATTCAAGAAAGATATCAAATTATACTAGTTATCAAAATTGAGGAATCAACTTGAAAAAACTCCTACTACCCAAAGATGAGGCAAACTGTGGATCAATAAGAATAATTACAATGGGTTGAATCATACCAAATATACATGCAATGAGTTTGCCAAATAGCAATGTCAGAGGGAACAGTCCTCCACAGGACTGCCTTCACTCCAGAAACCAGCTGAAATTTCAGAGGTCAGCAGTTCCACACTTACTTTTGACCAGCTGGCTACAAAGCTGGGGGTTCTCATTACCACCCTCACATGCTGGGAAGACTGACAGAACTTACAAAAGTGCTATCCTTATGATTACAGTTTCATCCGAAGGATAGAAATCAAAACCAGACAAATGGAGAGAAGTGTAGATGAAGTCTGGAAGTGGTCCAAACTAGAAGCTTCCGCCCTCCTCAGGGTCTCAACCTCCCAGGACATCAGTGTGTGACAATCAGTAGAGTATTGTCAAATACAGAAGCTCACCTCAGTTTTCACTGGAGTTAATTCACATACTGCCCGTGTGCCTTAACTTTTTTAATCTGCAACAATCGCTCTTGGAGGTTATTGTCAATACTGTTAGTCTCCAGAACATTGGTGTGTTTCAAATATCCCATCATATCTCACATTGTTAGACTACCTGGTGGTCAAAGACCCCAGCAAAAATGACACTCATCTCAGGCAGGAAATTTTAGGGACTTGGAGATCAGTTCCCAGTAGCTGAAGGCAAAAACCAGACATCTCTTTCAGTAAAGTAAATTCTTCACTAAACAATATGATCCATTAATTCATAATAATGCTTAAAAATAATGACACACACAATGGTCAAACTTGAAGGATGTCGTGGACCCAATTCATGAATTTTTAAAATGATAAGTAATTGAAAAGAATTAAGCATGTATTTTGCCTTTCCTATGTGACCTGTAACTCTTGAGTAGCAAATTGGTCTATGCTATCATATTAGTGTTAGCTAATAAAGATAATCACCATTCCTAATGAATCAATAGATGAAGCCCATGATTTTCAGTGGCTTCTAAGATCACAGAAAGTGAAACAAGGAGATGTTATATGCCTCTTGATGAAAGTACACAGAAAGTGTGTACTTTCAAAGTACACTTTTCCAAAGTACACTTGAAAATAAAATATGACTATTAATTTACAGGAGATACATAGAGGGGAAAATATTACATAGCACCACAGAGATGCAATACTCCAAATTCAGAGTATAAAATTGCAACAGAAGAAAATCACCTGCTATGAAAGGAAGGAAGGAAGGAAGGAAGGAAGGAAGGAAGGAAGGAAGGAAGGAAGGAAGGGAGGGAGGGAGGGAGGGAGGGAGGGGGGAGGGAGGGAGGGAAAGAAAGAGAAAGAAAGAGAAAAGATGGAATAGGAACCTAAAGGTTAAAAAGAATTTAGAGACATATCATCAAGTACAAAGGAGACATTAATTGTATTCTGACATAAATACTATAGAAAGTAATGAAACATTTGTGACAACTTGATGGCTATTTGGTAATATTGAAGTAATTATTGATATCCTTGTTTGGGGTGTGTTAATGCTATTGTGAGTTCATCTGGGGGAAATGAGAGTATCTTTTCAAATGCTTATTACAATACAGAAAAAAATGATATAATGTCTGGAATTTGCTTTTCTATAATGAAGGAAGAGTGGGCAGATACGTATCTGAAATGACATTGGGGAAGAGTTGATATTTGTGTCATAAGCTGTTTGATGAGGTATTAGCGTTCATTATACTGTTTTATATATTTGATCCTGCCTTTGAAATTTTTCATAATAAGAAATTTAAAATTTTGAAATTTTTCATAATAAGAAATTTAAAATTTTGAAATTAAAAAATGTATGTCAATCGATTGGAACTTATCCAAATTAGCGCCAACTGGTATAAAAGTAAACACTATAGAAATAGATTGGAAGAATAATTCAACTCTATGATGGCAATCAGGAGAAAATACAAAGAAAATCTTATTCCTTTCTAGTTAGGCTAAACTAATTTATCTCTAAAATAAATTTGTTTATTCTTGAATAAACTTAAGAAGTGATTTCATTCAAACAATAGGTTATTGATTGCATTTTTCTAAACCTGCTCTCAATTTAGCAAAAACAATTTCTATTTACATATAGTTTTAATAATGAACCTTGTTACTTATCAATAAGGTAGACTATTTTTCCTCTTTGAATTAATAATTTGTGTTATAATCTTCAGTGCAAGTTATTAACTTCAGAGATAGTTCAAATTGTTTTAAATATATATTAAAAAGAAAACCTTTAGATATTTAAAAAGGCAGTAGAAAGCATCTTCACATTTCTAAAATTTATGATGGGTTTTGAGTGTGTGTATATGTGTTATTTTTGAAGATTATAACTTAATTATAAATGATATTTGTATTATTTGGAAATTTTATGTATCAATCTCCAGAATGATAAAACAAAAAACAAAAAACAAAAAACATTAATCTTTGCCAAACATAATAAATGTAATTAAAAACACATTTAGGTACTTTATTAACTCAGCTTCCAAAATGGTTACAGAAAACAGATGTTGTTTCCATCTAACATGAAAGCATCATTTTGTCATGATTACAAATAATATTCTACATGGGTCTCTATTATAGCTAAGCATAAAAGTTTTTATTTAAATTATTATTTTAAATTGTATAGTTTTCTTTCTTTGATAAAAAGACCACTGTTTTCAATTAGTATGTAGAAAGCTGGTAGAAAGATATTACCAATATTTGCCTTTCTGCAGGATGACCTTATATTGTAGTTGAGGGGTGGAAAGTAAGCAAAGAAATGCCCTCAGCGAATGCAGAGTTGTCATTGAAAAAGGATTGCCATTCCTATAGGAAATGTGTCACCTTAGGTGTGATTACAAAGTAGGGGACACAGTAATTTCTCTTGCATTGAGACATTGAAACACAAAGAGTTTTTAAAACAGTATAAAAGAAATTTAACTAAAGAAAGAAATATAAACTAGACACATTAGTACTTTTTTAAAACAAGTATGTTCCTGTAAGCATCAGTCTCTATTAATATGACTCATTTTATGCTTACTATTTATATATATTTATTGTAGATCTTTCTACTTCGGTTGGCAGATTGTTGAATCATTTTACATAAAGTTTTTAATTTGTCCTAATTAACATATTTTTAAAAATAAACAGCTATTTCATACTAGACACTAATTTCTCAAAGATTTATCATATTTAACTGCTTATTAACTACCTGATTTCAAAATTTTAGCATATTTAAGAATAATATTTTTCACAGAAGTATATTATTTCTTCATTGTGGTGATCCAGGTTTTATTGAGCCTGAAGCATTTTGTAGATAGATATAAATATAAATATTTATGGGGAATACATATATGTGTGTGTATATATATATGTGGGGAAAATAGTGAGGGCAAATTAGGAGTCAAATTATAATAAAAAAATAGGAAGGCCTCAGGACACTTACAATCATAGCAGAAGGCAAAGGGAAATCAAGGCACCTTCTTTATAAGGTGGTAGGAAGGAAAATGAACATTGAAGGAACAAATGAACACTTATAAAACAATCAGCTCTTGTGAGAACTCACTATCACAAGAACAACATGGGGGAAACTGTCCCCATGATTCAATTACCTCCACTTGGTCTCTGCCTTGACATGTGAGGATTACAGGGATTATAACTCAAGATAAGACTTGGGTGGAGACACAAAGCCTAAATCTATCATTCTGCCCCTAGCCTCTCCCAAATCTCATGTGCCTTTCACATTTCAAAACCAATCATGCCTTCCTAACAGTCCCCCAAAGTCTTAATTCATTCCAACACTGACCCAAAAGTCCAACTCCAAAGTCTCATTTGAGACAAGGCAAGTCCCTTCTACCTAGAAGCCTGTAGAATCAGAAGCAAGTTAGTTTCTTCCAAAATACCATGGGAGTACAGACATTGTGTAAAATGTTCCTGTTCCAAATGGGAAAAATTAGTCAAAACAAAATTGCTACAGGTCTAATGTAAGTCCAAAATCCTGCTAAAACACAGCAAGATTCACCTTTACTTCAGTTCCCAACAAGTTCCTCATCTCCCTCTGAGACCACACCAGCCTGGACCTCATTGTCCATACCACTATCAGCATTTTGGTCAAAGCCTTCGACAAGTCTCAAGGAAGTTCCAGGCTTTCCCACATTGTCCTGTCTTGTGAGCCCTCTAAGTCTCTAGGAAGTTCCAAACTTTCTCACATCTTCCTGTCTTCTGAGCCCTCCAAACTGTTCCAACCTCTGCTTATTACCCAGTTCCAAAATTGCTTCCACATTTTTGGGTATCCTTATAGCAGTACCCCAAACTCTGAGGTACCAATATACTATATTAGTTCATTCTCACACTTACAAAGACGTACCCAAGACTGGGTAATTTATAAAGAAAAGAGGTTTAATTGAATCACAGTTCCTCATGGCTGGGAAGACCTCAGGAAATGTACAGTCATGGTGGAAGACAAAGAGGAAGCAAGGCAATAGGAAGGTGATGAACACAGGAGGACCTATCAAACACTTATAAAACCGTCAGATCTTCTGAGAAGTCATTCACTATCACAGTAACAACATGGAGAAAACTGCCTCCATGATCCAGTTACCTCCACTTGGTTTCTCCCTTGAGAAGTGGGGATTATGGAGATTATAATTCAAGATGAGATTTGGGTAGGAACACAAAGCCTAACCAAATCAGGCCTCAAGGACTTTTGTTCTCTTGAAACACTGAAACTGACAATACCCTGAACCAAATAAGTATAACAAAACTACAAATGAATTTGATGTTATCTATGGGGTCAAAAAAAGAATCATTTTGAGAAATTTGTTTGCTGACACTAGAAGATTGAATTTTCTCTTCCTATCTTATTGTGTTTTACTTAAATTGCTGTTGTTTTTTATTTTCATTATGAAGGCTATTTATTCTATATATTAACATAAACTATCAAAAACAAGAAGTAAGAAATATGTTTCTGTCTCTTTGGGTTGCTATTTCAAAAACGAAGGCTGTAGAGTTTATATGTAAGAAAGAGGTATATAATTAATAAGCATTTATTGTTCACCTATTATGTGACATACGTGGTAGTCTTGTTATATAAAAAGACAAAGGGTGATCTCAAGGGGCCTATTTTCTGGTTACCAAGTAACAGGCAAGTAAGTATATCATTAAAATAGACTACAGTCAGTGCCCAGAAAACAAGAATCTAAGAATGTTTTGGGAGTGCAGTTCAGGTGGAGCTTCCTGGAAGAAGTAAGTAACAGGCCTGAGTCTGAAATGATGAGCAGTTATTATCCCGTCAAATGTGTGTGTGCTGTGTGGAGATCTGGGGAACTGGAGGTTCACTGAGATACAGAGGTGGAGGTGGAAGGGAAAGAAAAGACAGTGTGAAGGGCATATGCACAAAGGGCTCTGGGTTCAGGGAATACCACTTGTAACTGTAGGGCTGAAACATGAAGTTCAAGAGGGAAAGCATATCATGCATTCACTGGAGGGGAAGAAAGCTGCTATTCTAAGCTGATGATTTTACATCCCTTAAAGGCCATGAATAATTACTGAATGGCTTTAAGTAAGGGAATAATATAATTGGGACTACATTGTTTATTTGTTAAAACCCAATGTAGCTCCATGGTTTTTGTTTGTTTGTTTGTTTTTTAATTTTTGAAGAACGTAATATGGTTGTAAAAGTGAAAACAGGGCCACAGTATAGTAATAGAATGTTTAGAGTTCTCAAGTCCTAGTAACACACCCACATTCAGTTTCAAATCCTGTGAAGTTTTAGCACTTAAACTCCACAAAATACACAGGGAGAGATTGGAAATTTAGGGAGCAATAATTTTATATGCAGGGAACCCTGTGAACACAATACCTGGGAAAAGAATAAGTCACAAGAATAATCATTTAACTCACAAATTACCAATACTGATCTTTTAAGTACTATTCCTTTTTATTTGAAATCTCTCTGAAATAGACATTTGATGCCAAATTTTCCAGCTGGAGACCATATCCACAGGTGATTCCTTGGATTTAGCTTAATCTAATCTTTTTTACAGTGTGACATTTTCTATCTATTTTCATACTGAAATTACCTTTATGACAGTAAAATAAACCTGAGCTAAACAGCTCCATCTTGCTTTTTTTTTTTTTTTTTTTTTTGAGACAGAGTCTCACTCTGTCACCCAGGTTGGAGTGCAGTGGTGCGACCTCGGCTCACTGCATCCTACACCTCCCGGGTTCAAGCAAATCTCCTGCCTCAGCCTCCAGAGTAGCTTGGATGACAGGCCTCTGCCACCATGCCCGGCTAATTTTTGTATTTTTAGTAGAGGCCGGGTTTCGCCATGTTGGCCATGCTGGTCTCAAACTCCTGATCTTGAGTGATCCTCCCACCTCAGCTTCCTAAAGTTCTGGGATTACAGGTGTGAGACACTGCACCTGGTCAAACTTGCCTTTAACCTCCAAACTACCCTTGGTCATTTCTAGGCACAAGCCAAGCTAACTTTGGGAAAAATTTAATTTATAGGTTATAGTATGATAATAGCCCTTTCCAAAACTAAACTACCTTTGTAAAACTAATGAAAAGAAGGTGAGAGGGGGCTGAATTCTTCTAAGATATAGGTGTAGTTAAATGATTACCAGCCATTACTCCAGAAGCCTAAGTTTTGCAACTTTCCTCGTTACTCCTATAAATAGCATAACTATTGAAGAATCTAAGATTGGCCTTTTGAGATGTTCTTTCAGTTTTTTTGTTTTGTTTTGTTTTTTCATTTCTGATGACCACATGGCCCCACCTGGACCAGCGAGTCCTCTGTGGCCCCCACCCAGTAGAGGACTCACACAGTAGGACTCTTTTCCATACCCTATGATTGCATCCTCAACCAATCAGCAGTACCCATTTCCTAGCTCCCTGTATGCCAAACTATCCTTAACAAACAATAGCCTTTGAATTTTGGGGGAGGCTGATGGGTAGTAATAAAATCCCAGTCTCCCACTCAGCTGGCTCTACATATATTAAACTCTTCTCTATTGCAGTTTCCCTGTCTTGGTAAATCGACTCTATCTGGGCAGCAGGCAAAATGAACCCAGTGGGCGGTTATAATACCCTTTTCTTCATATGCCATCGTGTAGACAAATATTTCTCCCTTATGTTATTATGAATAACAAAATTTACATGTGTTTCCACACACACACACACACTACAAATAAGTAAATTCACTTAATATTCTTCTATTTCTTTCTGCTTAGTGCCAAATTTCTCACAGCTATGCTTTATACATCTTAGTCTCTTACAATCTGACTTTCACTACCATTATTCATTGGAGGAAATGGTGAAAAAAAAAATTAACTGTAATCCTCCTTTATTTTCTTGTCACGTCGGATGCTCAAATTTGAAAACTTGAAATCACCTATAACTTTTTTAAGTTACCTCTCATTTAATTGATCATATATGGACTATTTCTTCAGAGCTACCTTCTTGTGATAAAATCTCATAGCTATTATAAGGGCCTCCTCAAGGTCATCCCTTGTAATTTGCCTGGATGTCAGACAGGAACGTTGGTGAGAATAGTTGATCCTTGGTGAGAATGGGGTTACCTAAGTGATTACCTAAGAAAGGTGTGACTGAAGACCTCTTCCCCTGGGCATTTTGGCCAGTGAAGGAGAATGGAACCAGAACTCCCAGGAATTAAATTGCTTTCTGGATAAGTGCCCATTGAAATTGTTTTGTTGAAAAATAATTGAATTTGATTATATGGCAATTCTCTGTAGAATAAAAAGTGAGGAGTGCGTATGTGTGTGTGTATAATTTTTGTTCACATTACACAACCTTCTTCTCTTGCTCTTCTTTCTTCTGCTCTCAGTCACTCTTACTGTTTAGTTTCTGAGGTCTCTGGAAGATGTTTATTTGTCTGTGAGGTCAATTAATTCCATTATTCTATTAATGTTTTCTTATTCTTTAAAGATTTTCTTAGAGATTAAAGGTTTTGCAGCTATGATGATAAGATTTCACAAAGCTTTCCAAACTGCCTGAATCAAGCACTGCAAATCATCCCAACTTACCAAAAGAATTAAGAAACAGGAATGCAGAGAAAATTTGGAATCAAGGTATTTATGCTAATTGATATCAGAATCAGCATTCAATAATCTGCAATGCAATACCTTCTTATAACAGAAGAACAGGAGAATTGTAGTACATTTGTTATGCTTTAAGTCTAAAGTAGGGACTTCTACACTGTCCTCCCTTCCCTCTCCAAACATTACCAACCCAAATGTCTTAACAGGAGATTAAACTTGCTACTCCTATGTGTTCCAAAACTCAAGATGCTCTTAGCCTGATGCTGCTACTGATATTGAACTTTCTAAGTTTTTGGCTCCAAAGATTCAACAAAAATACATGATCTCTGCCACATGGCTTGCTTTCTAAATCTTGCTGGGTTTTTTTTTTTTTTTTTTTTTTTTGAGACGGAGTCTCGCTCTGTTGCCCAGGCTGGAGTGCAGTGGCGCGATCTCGGCTCACTGCAAGCTCCGCCTCCCGGGCTTACGCCATTCTCCTGCCTCAGCCTCCCAAGTAGCTGGGACCACAGGCGCCCGCCACCTCGCCCGGCTAGTTTTTTTTTTTTTTGTAATTTTTAGTAGAGACGGGGTTTCACCGTGTTCGCCAGGATGGTCTCGATCTCCTGACCTCGTGATCCGCCCGTCTCGGCCTCCCAAAGTGCTGGGATTACAGGCTTGAGCCACCGCGCCCGGCCAATCTTGCTGGGTTTTGTTTTTTTGTTTTGTTTTGTTTTGTTTTTTTTAGTTTCTTTATTTTTTAATTTAATTCTCTGAGCCTTGTTTAATATCAACTGTGATTGTTTTACCAGGAATTACACCCAAGTATCTTAATGAAAACCAGCAATGGGCACGTGTGAATACAGAAGATAATCTTAAATTAAGATAATCTTAAATTATTCTTCACAGCCATAGCTTGAAGGAGAAGGCAAATATGGTCAGAGGCCTTGTTGCCAGGACCACCTGGTAGATGTATACCATTATTTGCTTGTGTACTGCAGAGAGAGGACAGCACACAGGTATTACCTTTGAACCATAGAAAGATAGCTTATTAGGGAAGAGTTATCACTATAATTAGCCTGTTCACTAACTCCTATTTGATAAAAATGATAGGGAAACATGTAGGAGTAGGGGAGAGGAGAGACAAGCAGTCAACTATTTGTAGGCGTTTCACACCCTGTGCCCTATATTAGAATACATATATAACTAAGTTATTTAAATTGCCATTTTGTAGGTCAAATTATATTGAATTTTGGAATTTTTATGTGATTCAAAGTCAAGTGATCACAATTGGTTTCTGTCTGTAGGAATGATGAATGAAATGTGAGGATGCGTAGGAAAGTATCCAGAGTGACTCTAGCTGGCTAGAAGATGTGACCTAGTGCACCCACTCACAGTCAAAGATTAATTCTGTATTCTTAACAGGGACCAGAGAATGTTCTACTGGCTACATTGTTATACAATTTAAAGATTATTTTGAAAGGCAGAAAACTCTTTGTTACCTACAGCTCTTAAGAGAGAAGGCTGCCAGCCAGGGTCACACCCAAGAATAGGGTTGTACCCAGAGATAGGGAAGCAGCAAGCTGGAGCTATAGGGGCAGCTTATGTAAAGCAAGTATAATTGGCTAGGTTTTGTGAGTGTAGATTGGGTGATTTGAATCACATTCTGCACACCAAGACATAAAACTGTCTCTAGATGTCTTGTACCTGGCCACAGGATGATTAGGGAAAGTAGGTGTGTAGTGGCCCAAGATGGGAGAGTCAGATACGAAAAATGGCTGAGCATATATTTAATTAGCTGCTCAAGAAGGAAAAGTGATTTGTCCCTAGTCAGGACCTAAAAACTGGGTGAAAATAGCATTTTTTAAAAATCAAAACGCAATATGATTGATTGTTGTTTCAATCCCAGTTTTGAGCTTGATTATTTGGGGCATTTGAGTGGCCCTTATAGTAAAGAAGATTTTTAGACGATCAGGCTGAAGTTGTTCTAAACAGCATAGAAAACATTTTTATTTTGATAGTAAAAAGGTAGAAAGCAAGTAGAGGAATAAGGCGTTCTTGTAG
Source organism: Theropithecus gelada (assembly GCF_003255815.1). Classification (NCBI taxonomy): domain Eukaryota; kingdom Metazoa; phylum Chordata; class Mammalia; order Primates; family Cercopithecidae; genus Theropithecus; species Theropithecus gelada. The sequence goes on along the minus strand of NC_037670.1, from coordinate 119,219,126 downwards.
GTTAGCCAGTAACCAAGTTTCCCATTTATATGGCCTTAGCCAAGGAAATAAGTCTGAAAATTTGGAGGTATCTAACAATATCTTGGTGGAGATTAAAAGTGCACTAGAAGTGGGAGTTACTTTTTTTTTTTTTTTTGACAATAATATCCTGGCATATTCTTGGGGTCAAAGTGGCAGGTGTAGCAGTTACAGTACTGGAGAGTATTAACTGATGGTTTAGTAAGGTGTATGTAAAGATTAATGGTATATGTTTTATAGCTAAGGGGAGGATGTGGTTCTTTGCTCATAGAGACAAAACATGGGAAGTGTTGTGGAAAGCTGGATGGGATTTAAGAGATTACACCTGGAAGTGAAAGGTCCTCTTCCTAGAAGTGTGTTACCAATATGAGATAGTTGCTTCTTGGAGAAAGTAATAATCTCCATTCATTTTCAGAACAGCGCAGATAGCGGAGCATCTACCAGATTTCTCTCTAGCAATGGAAGTATAAGGGTATACACCAGGCCATTGGTTGAGCAAACAGTGAGCTCCCTAATATCAGCAGAATAAAATAAACACATGTTCCCTGTCCAACTTGTCAGTGCTTTAGGAGAGACTGCCCATGGGTGTTGCTGGGGCATTAGTCTAGTGTTCAGAGTAAAGTTGCCTCTGACACGCGTCTTGGATTGGAACAATGTCATTGGAACAATGTCTTGGGTTGGAACAATGACATTGGAACAATGTCATTAAAGGGATTTCATCTCTAGAAGTGAGCTTCTGGACTTGGACAATATTGTCTGAGATGTGGGACTGCAGTGTATTTCCCAAGTGTATACCACTCGGGTGAACATGAGTACAACATTGGGCTTGGCAGCTAGACCTCCACCTGGAAAGGTGATACTGCCATAATGCATCAAAGTACCAGAACCTGACTGGCAAGAGAGTCATCTCAATTAAACACGGCCAGATCTAAACTCTCCCAACAGTTTAAAATTTCCCCAGATGGGTGATGAAAGGGGTTTATAATAGTCTTTCATCTATTTCATGCAAATAGTCTTAAATTATGTGGCCTGATTTGGGTCTGTGTGGTTAATAGAGTGTTATATTGCTTGCCAATTAAAGCATCCAAAGCTACTGTTGGAGCTCCAGCATTATCCTGTAGGCAGACCCTCCAGTTTAGCCAATTTCTATGGTCTCCTCCTTTCTTCAGTTGTCAATGTGGTTGACGAGGGCAAATTAGCAATGTGTTCATGATAAAGGGCTTGTGTTAGCCACAGCTGAGCTTTTAAATCTCAGAATTTGTCCTGTTTGGTTGAAACACTTACTTACTTGGAAGGTTTGAGCTTCCAGATTGCAAAGCAATGAAAGCACTCAGACCAATACTAACAAGAATAGTCAACAAGTTGGTGCACAATTGTACTTGACAGGCTTTTGTTATTTAATGGTGATTCTTCTCCAGCATATATTATTACCAAGGAGGGGTTCTCTGGTATTATAATTATGGGATAATGTGTTGATTCTATTATTATCTTCAAATGTGATTTTATTTACTGAGTTAATTGTTTAATCTCCATTTTTGGCAGCCCTTATTGTCTGTGGGATTTTCACAAATAGGTGATGAGAAGGGTTTTGCTGCAGATAGATCCTGTGTATGTGTTAGGCCATTCTTGTTTATTTTTTTGAGACGGGGTCTCGCTCTATTGCCCAGGCTGGAGTGCAATGGCATGATCTCAGCTCACTGAAACCTCCACCTTCCAGGTTCAAGCGATTCTTCTGTCTCAGCCTTCTGAGTAGCTGGGATTACAGGTGTGCACCACCACGCCTGACTAATTTTTGCATTTTTAGTAGAGATGGAGTTTTTCTGTATTGATCAGGCTGGTCTCAAACTCCTGTCCTCAAGTGATCCACCCACCTCGGGTGTTGGGATTACACACATGAGCCACTGTGCATGCCCAGCCCAGGCCATTCTCGCATTGCTATAAGTAAATACCTGAGACTGGGTAATGTATTAAAAATATATATATTAAACAAACAAACAAACAAACAAAAAACAGAGAGAGAAGGCCAGGCGCGGTGGCTCACGCCTGTAATCCCACACTTTGGGAGGCCGAGGCAGGCAGATCACCTGAGGTCAGAAGTTCTAGACCAGCCTAGTCAACATGGTGAAACCCCTGCCTCTACTAAAACTACAAAAATTATTCGGGCATGGTGGCACTCGCCTGTAATCCCGGCTACTCAGGAGACTGAGGCAGGAGAATTGCTTGAACCTGGGAGGTGGGGATATCAGTGAGCCGAGATCACACCATTGCACTCCAGCCTTGCTCCAGCAGATCAAGACTCCGTCTCAAAAAATAAAAAAAATAAAAATAAGAGAGAGAGAGATTTAATTGGCTCACAGTTCTGCATAGTGCTTCTTATAAAGTCTGCATGCAAAAACAGGAACAAACAAGAGAGAGTGTGGGAGGGGAAGTGCCACACACTTTTAAATGTCCAGATCTCTCAAGAACTCACTACCACGAAGACAGCAGCAAGCCATGAGGGCCCATGATCCAAACACCTCCCACCAGGCCCCACTTTTACATTAAATATTACAATTCAACATGAGATTTGAGCAGGAATCAATAGCCAAACTATATCATTGCAATGCTAATTTCAATTTACTAAATTAAATTAGACCATCAGAGGGACAGCCCAGATTAATTATCCTCTTCTTAACCTGAATATTGAAGAAGATTATTTGGGTGGTAGCAATGCAGCCTCAAATGATTCCCCTAACAGATGAGTAGGTTCCTAGCACATGAGATAATTTGGGGAGGCATTATTAAAGGACCTAGTATGTAAAGAGTCTTTACATGGAAGTTAGACATATTCTATTTTAAATATATTAAAAAGACATGAAAAGGTTTTTTGAGGTTTGTTGTTGGTGTTTATTTGTTTTGAGTTGGTGTGAGGTATTGTTGGCTAAGAGGTCTTGAGAAAGATTAAGACCTGGGGCAAAACAAAGACCCATTTATGTCTCCACTTACCATTTCATAATTTAAATAGACATCGTTTGAGGAGCTCAGTTGGACTGTGAACTAAACCAGCTGCCTGGGACCTATCAGGAAAATGAAAGTTTTAGTGAAAATCTTTCAAAAGCCCAGCAATGTGTACTTTCAGAAGTGAAATATGTGTCTTGTCATAATCAGTAATGTCTCCAATTCCAAAGGGAATAAAGAGTGTCCTGGTGAGACCTTGTGTTGTGGCTTTAGTATATGTAGTGTTATGTGTGATCTTGATTTATGTTTTTTGTTTTTGTAAGACAAGAGATTTCCACAAAGGGGGCAACTGTTAGGCAATGGCCCAAGAGTTTCTAAAAAAGGTGCAGATGAGGTATTTGCTGATCAGGATACCCAGTCCTACAATGACTGTCTGAAGTTTGGTCACTGGCATCCAATCCTTTATCATAGACATCCTGGTTAAGAGAGAGAAAACAGCAATATTCCACTCACCGCCTTCATCAATGATGCTGGAAACAACATCTGTACAGTCTACAATTCCTATTGCTTTTCATTCAGTTAATTCCAAGGGAGTCCCAGGCACAGGTAGCCAAGGGGCCTTTTGAGGGGATGACCTCTCCCAGCACCCTGTCTATTGCATCTGGCAATAGACTGAGGACAGAGAGGTCATCCCCTCCCACAGATGGAATATACCGGAGGGGCCCAGGTTTGGCTCCACCTTTTATCAAGGGGGCCTCAGTAGCTGTGTAGAGCTTGTGGTGTGTTACTTTCATTGCTGAAGGCATAATGGGCAGCTGGCTATGAAGAGTCACAGACTCAGGATATATGATAGGCTCTATTTCCAGAAGAATACAGAAAGCAGCCAGTAATTTTCATTCTAATGATATACAGGCTGGAGCCAACAAGGGCAATATTTTGCTATCAGAAGCCTATGGGCAACTTATAGCTATCACAGGTTGTTCAAAGACCTATTAAGAAGCACAAGAATAAGTTACTAAAGCCTCTACAATAATTCACCTTGGGGTGCATTTATTCTTTCCAGCTTTAATAAAAGGTATAATTGGACTATGAAACAAAAAGGTAGTGGGCATAATTACCTCTAGTTAGGTCTTATGTAATAAGTTTTAATCCTTGAGGGACCTGTTTTAACTTACATTGGGCCATTTTAGCCATTTTAACTGGGGATTTATGGGATTCCATTTCATCCAGTCAATTTGCAAGTGCCAAAAGTGTGTTTTTCATTTTTTACTCATTGCATCAGTGTATCTATGCCCACTATGAAATGTTTTAGGGTAATGAGTACTATAACAATGGGAAATTTAGGCAGGAGGATAGTTAAAATGAAGCATACCTATTTTTCCTCTGTTTTATATTTAGTTATTTTGCTAAAATTATAGAGGGTATTTTGTGTAAATTTAGTGGAATCCCTTGGTATAACTACATTTGAGACCCAGTATTAGGTCTATGAAGCTCTGTGAGTTCAATTGGTGTCTTTTAGCAAATGTAAAGTTATGTTAGAATCTGTGTTGTAGATATACAAAAGCCAATCAGTGCCCTTTGACCTCTTTTGTTATGTAATTTTTTTTCTTTTTCTTTTTCTTTTTCTTTTTTATTTTTTTTTTTTGAGACGGAGTCTCACTCTGTCACCCAGGCCGGAGTGCATTGGTGTGATCTTGGCTCATTGCAAGCTCCACCTCTCGGGTTCATGCCATTCTCCTACCTCAGCCTCCCGAGTAGCTGGGACTACAGGCGCCCACCACCACGCCTGGCTGATTTTTTTTGTATTTTTAGTAGAGACAGGGTTTCACCGTGTTAGCCAGGATGGTCTCAATCTCCTGACCTTGTGATCTGCCTGCCTTGGAGTCCCAAAGTGCTGGGATTACAGGCGTGAGCCACTGCGCCTGGCCTGTTATGTAATTTTTACAAATAAATTTTGAATGTCCAATTGGGTAAGATTCTGGATATTTATTTTAATTTAGTAAGATATTTGTAAGTATTTTTTTACTTCTTCCCTTTGTATCTTGTTTTTTAAATTTTTTTTAACTTTCTTTTTGTTTATTTTGTTTTGTTTTGTTTTCTTTTCTTTTGGGCTCCTAGCCACCCAAAGCTATGATTTTTGTTTTTATCTCCGTCTGATAGCTCATAGTGCCAATCTCCTAGGCAGTTACAGGAAAAGGGTTGGGGACCGGGTCCTGTGACCTGTCTCCTTGGTAGCCATCTCTAGTTCCAAGGCTTCTCAGTCCACCTCTGAGGATCAGTGTCAGCGTTTAGAGTGCTATAGCAGCCTCTCCTTGGATAGCTTCCTTGTCTGAAATTTCAGTCCCTTCACATGTTGATATACAGTGGCAGTTACTGGGGCCTGAACATGGTGGCTAGGGTTCTTGCATTAGATAAGCAACTAGGTAACTTCAATAGGTGGAGAGTAGGGGAGGGTGCAGGAATGAAATATTTGTCATCCCTTGCCCCTTTGAATTAAACAACAAAGTGCTGGCCTCCAGTGGTGAAACCTACAATACTCTTGAGGTTTGGGGAGCATGATAATCACGGGCATCCAGCAAGTTAATGCAGGAGCAAGGAAAACAGGTTGAAAATTAAGTATCTGTAGTTTTAATTAAAAATATGTCAGAAAGAGCCTACTTTGGTTTTCTCATGGAAGATATGGATCTATTGAATTTACATAAAGTAGTGGGTATCATGCATTGGAAAATTCCACCAGAAGTCTGAAATAACATGTCTTCTTTGGTAGATTTTTAAGACTTAGAAATCATGTTTGACTGTGATTAACAGTTAGTCAATTCATTATTTGTTCACTATATTGACAGTTATATTTTCCCACTCATCTCCATTATTCATGTGAAACCTCAATTTCTTAATAATAGTAATAATAATAGTAATAACAATTTACAATTATGGACTGTTTAAGCCAAGATCTAGGCCATTTTGTAATCCTTATTTACTTTCCTCTTATAGCAAAACCCCTTCACATCCAAGCTGACATTCTCTTCAAATAAGTGACTTAGAATTGGCACAATACTAGATATGTTACACACATGTTCCTTAAGTGAGAGTACAATGAGCCTGGATCCTATGTTTCTTTAAATTTTAGAGCCAAATAAAGTCCATTTTTCTTCAAGAATCTCTGAGTCTTTTTTTTTTTTAAATTACATTTGTAGACTGAGATCCTCAACAAAGTTTACCAAAATAAAGTGATCATGACCAGAATTAAAGTTAAATTCTTGTGGAAAAAATTTCAAAAAATTATTTTAATTGAATTTCAAAAATTATTTTTGCTTATTTTAGGAAAAATTATTTTTGGTTTCAGAATTAGTTTCATTAAAGACTGAAAATACAAATCCCAAACATAAACCACAACATAGTTGTTTTTTAAAAAGCAAATTAATATAATGCAAGAAAAGGGGATGCACACATACATTTAATGCCAGCCTTATACACAGCCTTATACACTGAGAGAGTTTTAATTCTCAGGAGACTCTGCCTACTGTGAATATATTCCTTCAGCATTTCTATTTAGAGATATGTAAGGTATAAAGATCAACATTAAGATGTATTTTGAAATGATTGAACTGCTCAACAATTTGTTGAAATACAAGGTAAACCAATTACAATTTATTTCTGAATTCATTTATAATCTTTTATTCAAAATAATTTGTTTAATATTTGGTTACATGTAAAAATGTTATTTTTAATCAACCACTTAATTGCCACATACAGAGTCACCTTGTAAATGTCACTGAGTACTTCTTCCACATGTAAGTAACAGTTCAAATGTAATGCCAACATCAAATAAAGATTTTCCATATTGCCAAATAAAAATCATTATCTGAAACAGAAACCGGGGAAATTTTAGAAATACTATCTCATTAACCATTATTGGTCTACAAAATGATGGCAGTAGAAATGCAGCCTACGATAATAATACGAGTAGTGTGTGTGTATGTGTGTTTCTATAAATCTAATCTTATGCTTTCATTGGCTTCATGAGGGCATGGAGAGGGCAAAAATGTCTCCACCAAGAAGTGGGACATGAGAATAAGATTTCACTTTGGCAGTTAAATTCCAAATTCAACACAGCGTATGTAAGATTAGAGATACACAAATACATGAGAACAGAATCACTTGCCAGCAAAAAGAACTTGACAGTAAATGGATCAATAAATTACCTGCTAAATTTAAAAATGTGCCAACTGGAAAAAAAAATTGTCAGAAATGTATACAAAGAAAAAAGGAGGCATTTTGGCAGTGGTCATCCATCATTAAGCAAGGAAGAGATTGCCTTGAACCAATTACTGAACCCTCATATGGAATAAAAAGTAAATCTATTGAGAAAATGGATACATTTGGTGTTTTAGCCTGTGGGCATTAAATATTCAAATGATATAACTGCTCAGCTGTATCGCAGCCTCTCTAACACCAGTTCTGGTTCCATATTCAACCAGCAATCTTCTGATAATGGTCTTCTCATGTAGCTTGCCTAAAGGAAATTTGCTATGGCAGTTATATTTCTATTGTAAGAAAATAAATTGGCATTGTAACTTATATATGTCACTTTTGATTTTAATCAACATGAGATAGCCTTTTCAAGCTTGATCAACTTGATACTGTTGAACTGTACCAAGAATTTGTCCTTACAAAGTGGGAGACCAGGTCACCCTATCCTATACTATGTTTAAATAAACATGATAAATATCGTTTTGCAATATCTCCCTTTGTCAAACTTGTGATCCCTTTTTCACAATATCTTTAAGAACAAATCTACAAATACTATTGCAGTATACTACAAATAATTATAAACTTCTAAGTGAATATATTTTCTAATTTTAAGAAATACTTATGTATTATTTGTAATTCCATTATAGACCTTATCATAGACAAAAATATTGTTATGTATCTTCTTCCCTTTACTAAAAATTAAAATGTTCTTACTCTGATTTAAATATCTAATTTTATTAAGACTTTTTAAAGTACACATATGTGTGAAGAAATTTGCATATTTTCTAATTCCTTCTTAATAGAACTCTACTTATTATGATACTAAAGTATCTATCATTTGGGAATTCTGCTCCTATTATTTATGTCAAGATTTTACTTCAAGCACCTAAATTCCAAAAGGACATACAGATGAGTTATATTTAGGCCTCACATAATTGTCTCTGAATAATGCTTGAATTCGTTCTTAATCAAAAGCAGGAATCTTTCCATGTAAAGGTTGAATCCTGTTAAATCAAGACTGAATTTTGTAGTATCTCAACGCTAGCCCTGTTACACATGATAATGACTATTTGTGATCTTCGTTAGTAATTTAAAATCCTTCAATTAATAGATAGTGAGATAAATGTTTAAATAAGCCTTTAATGCCTTTAGGCTTGTACCTCTGGGTTCAAGTTTCCTACTCAGATTCTACTTTCAACTAATTCGATAATTAAATGTTTAATATAAAATAATCATTGAATAATAAAATCAACACCTTATACATTTGGAGTGATGTGGGTCATTCATTCATACATTTATTCTACAAGTACTATGTCTAACTAATGGACACTGATAAATCAGATTACAAACTGGTAATAGAGGTACCTCAATGCACAGAGAATATATACACATAGAACAATAAGACACATAAAAGTAGGTATTTGCTTTAGATAATTATTTGATTTTAATTAAATTGAAATAATATTTAGTTGAATATTTACCTCATGCTAAAAACATGCTAGATAAAAACTGTGCAGAGTTGTAGAAGAAAGAATTAAAGAAGACACAATTCAAAACAGAACTTATGTATGCTTTTATGAATACATATAGCATGAAGCTGGAAGCCACAATTCTCAGCAAACTAACACGGGAATGAAAACCAAACACCACATGTTCTCACTCATAAGTGAGAGTTGAACAATGAGAACACATGGACACAGGGAGGGGAACATCACATACTAGGGCCTATCGTGGGGAGGGGGGCAAGGAAAGAGAGAGCATTAGGACCAATACCTACTGCATGTGGGGCTTACAACCTAGATGACGGGTTGATAGATGCAGCAGACCACCATGGCACATGTATAACTATGTAACAAACCTGCACGTTCTGCACATGTATCCCAGAACTTTATTTATATATATGTATATATGCATGTATGTGTGTGTACGTATATATACGTACATATATATGTATGTGTGTATATATGTATATGTATGTGTGTGTGTATATATGTGTGTATATATATGTATGTGTGTATATATGTGTGTGTGTATATATACACATACACACAGAAATTTGGAGATAGGACAGATTGAAAAGAATAACTCTGTAGCAAAGATGCAAGGGGTGGTGGTGAAAAAAAAGTGGAATTTAGGGGAAAACATCACAGAAACAATTTGGATCTTAAAAAATAACTGGATGGTCAACAAATAGTGGCATTCCAAGCCAAGGCAACAGCATATACAAAGGCGTAAAAGTTCAAAAGTACAGGCTTTTTATTCTGGAATAGCACTCAGCTTAATGTCCTTGTGGTGGTATTTTAATGGAGGATGGTCTCTGAAGATATTGCTGTAAAGACGATTTAGGTGAGAATAATTTAATTCAGGCATTATTCAACAGCTCCCACATGATAGTCACTCTGACTGGCACTGGAAGTACAGAGAGAATAATTGTACCTACCTTATAGAATTGCTGTGTGAATTAAGTTATTTGATATTCTTAGAGCATTTAATTCAGTGTTTGATTTTTAGTGGAAGCTTCTTGTAGAACTGTTAGCTCCTTGCAGAACTCAAAAGTAGAGCTGAGGCTAAAAAAAAAATACAGATTTCTGAAGTCACATGCATATGTATGGTTGTTTCAGCCATGGCAGCACAGAAGACAGGACTCAAGATGAAGACCTGGCATAAGAATACAGGCTGTCCACACTAACATCCTCAATGCACAGAGAAATTAGTGAAAAAATAGGCTTATTTTAAAAAGCATTCAGCTGAGTCAGATTGAAAGGAGACACTGGACTCTCATAGGCCATGGAAGATGAGAGTGTCAAAATGGAGTGTTTGTTCATCCCTATCACATTCTTAGAGAGGTGACAAAGTAATTGATCTGGAAATAAGTCAATAATGTTTTGGTTTCCAATGACAAACACTGTTCCTAACAAGTGAAAATAAGGAAGAAGTCAGATTTTAATGGGATGACCAGTACCTACATAGTATAGCAATCATTGGCAACATTTTCAAGAAGTGTGATGATAAACAGGAAGAGAAGATATCTTTTAAAGAGAAGAAAACTCAGTGATTTTTAGTGTTTCTGTTCATTTATTTTACATTTATTTATGTGAACTTTAAAGATAGGGAAGATGAGTATTTTGTTTAGAGGAAGGAGAAAGGGAAGCTTCTTGAAATTAAAAGAAAAGTTAATGGATAAAGTTCTCATCTGAGGTGAATCATCACAGAGTTTAAAATTCAGGACATTGACATTTAGGCAAGGAGCAGCTACATCTATCTCTAACCCTCCCTGATTTATGAAGTAAGATATCCTGATATTCTGCTTGGCTTGGTAGTAAGGTGAAATAGCCTACAGATAACAGGAAATCTCAGCTGGCATATTTAAGATGAGACAAGGAGAGGTTAATTAATGGGATCAATCAAACACATGTAGGGAAGTCAAGGCATTTTAGGCAGAGGAAATGACAAGAGTAAAACGAATAGCTTTTCATTTCTGCTTGCTGTCTTCCTTCCATTAGTAATAAGTATAAGACAGGCAACATGGCATAATGGCTAAGAGCATGGAAACTTGATCCAGCATGAGATTGGATCCTGACTCTACCACTTATTATATGTCTAACTCTGTGATAGGTCATATGTAAACAATTCCCAAGGACAGACTCATCTGATGGCTCCAAAACATACAGCAGCTGAGGGAATGAGCACAGTAGTCCTAATGGGAAATTTGGGTTGCATACTTTCTATGCTTGATTCTCCTAATCTATAAAAGTGGTTTTCAACCCATCTAGAAGGCAGAGGCAAGTAATGCTGCTAAATATCCTACAGTAGCACCTCCCACAGTAAATAATTATCCAGCCCAAAATATCAGTAGTGCCAAAGTTGAGACATCTTAATCCAAAAAATGGAGCAATAATTGTTGTGTACCCAGCTCATAGAGCTGTTGTAAGGTTTAAATATGTTAACCCTTGTAAAGCACGGAGAATAGTGCCTAGCGTTTAATGTACACAATGAAGGCCAACTAATACAAAAATAATAATGACAATGATGATAATGTCTCAAATTCTACCCTATATTACTTCTTAAAAGTACATGAAATTCATCTCACCATTGTACCCATGTATAAAGATAATTCAAGAGGTACATATCTATGTGAGTAAAGAAGGCTTCTTAGACAATTTAACTGATGTAAATATTTCTGGTTAAAAAGTAAAATATTATTTAGGATAGCCATTGTTTTAAGACAAATAACAAACTTAACTACTTTTGTTTTCTCATTGAATTGTCCAAACATTTCAATGATAAATATGTTCAATTTTTTTTCTTGTGACAGAATATTTGATTTTATTTAGAAGTAATACGTATTTGTAGGAAAAATAACTGTGTTGAATTTTAATACAGGAAAATAAATATGAAACCAACACTTGAGCAGAGAAAAATATGCAACCATGACTATAAAACTAATGATGGTTATTTTCTTTCCCTACCCAGCAACAGAACTTATATTTTCTTTTCCTGTCATTCATTCATTCTTTCAAAACTTGTATGGGATAGAATCCCCTCAGCTGCAACATTAAAAAAAAAAAATAACGATTAAAAAAGAATAGTTTCCATTTTAGTTTACTTAAACATGTAAGTTTGTGTTGTTGCTTTGTTTCAATTTGTTTCTTTGTTTTATCTCAGATATCAAGAGTTCCACCAATGCCGCCCCGGTTACAATAGGTTAGGGTTCTGTTTCCATTTGTCTTTTGTTTTTCATGGCCTCATCTTTCTTATTTTTTGGGATTCATTATCAGACAAGTAGAAAAAAAGCTAAGACACTTCTTGAGTCTTTTAAAGGTCCAATATACAGCAACATCCAGAGATAAGAAAAGGGTTTTTGCTCTTATTGAAATCATAACACCTTGACCGGAAGTTCTCCTTCCAGCAGATTTTCCCTTTTAACTCATTGACTTATGAATAAACAAATCTATTTCCAACAGAATTATGCCATCAACAGTTTAGACAAATATAGCTTATCTTTTAAATAAATGTTTTCCCAGAATAAATGTCTATGAGGCAGAGAAGACTATTTTACTAAAGCTGAGATTATCTTAGGAAAGAATAAATAGAAAGGATAGACAAGGGTTCTGTATCACTTCATCCTGTACTTTAATGTGTACATGAACCATTTAGAGATCTTGATAAAGTGCCAATTTGGAACCAGTAGTCCTGTAGGTAATCTTAGATCCTGCGTTTCCAATAACTTTCCAGTGATGCCAATAATCCTGGCCTCTGGACAACAATTAGAGTAGGGAGGTGTGAGAACCTTCATTATGCACTTACTCTGAATTTGGTCTTCACTGGTACTTGAAATGCAAAGTAAAATAATCATGGTCTCTATCCTTAAGGAAATCAAGACTAATGGGGAATTTACAGTGTAGGACTAGTCTAGATTTCTAGTAGGAAAAGAGAAATACACAAATATTCCATTACAATCTTGAAATTTGAAATATGGTTATACTTACACTCTCAATATAAACTAAGTTGATATTTAACCCTTATGGATAACATGGTAATGTAATCACCCCACAAAACTATTTAAAAGCGTTAAGTCATTTATTCTTATTGTTAATTTTAATAGATGTGATATGGAGGTAAACTCTATATTTTATCTCTACATCTTTAGGTACCGAGATATAGTGAGAACTTTTTTAAGTTTATAATTTATAGCTTCTCTATTCATCTAATTATTTGAAATTACTTATAAAATTATTTCTGATGTTCTCAAATATTTTGTAACAACATGCACTTTATTGTGATAAAAATAATAGGTCTACATATTCATGGAGTTTTTTTTTTTTTAAACTTCAGAATATAAGAACTGGTCGTTGTATTAATTTAGATTCTCTGAGAAGCAGGCACCAAAATAAGATTTAATGAGAAAGAAAGCTCACAGAGGAAAAGCCTGTGAGAGAAAATGGGGAGAGAGCTAAGGGATGCTTACAGAGTCATTAAACCAAGATACTGCTAAAAAAATAAAATAAAATAAAAGAGGAAGGTAAATTTTAATCAGTTAGTGTGGCAGCATTTCAAACTGCTATGTAGATCTAAGGCAAGTTAGGCAGTTAGGCATGGCAGATGAGTCCTCAAGCCAAAGTTGTGCATCAGAGGACAGCTGCATCTCCCAGGAACAGGCCTGCGTTGGTATGCTGCCATACTCAATCTTTGGTTGGGGATAGCCTGAGAGTTGTCTATCAGCACAAGAACCTATGTGAATTTCAGAGCACCGCTGCTAGGCCCTTGGACAGTTAAGCTCCCTGCAGCTAGAGACTTGAGAGGCACATTTTCATGGTCATCCTGGTTATATCAAATAGACAGTGTCCTTTACAGAGCTAATAGAGCCAAACCAAGTTCCTTACATTTAAATTTGTTCTACTCAGTCATAGACATAAAGTGATGATTGATCTAAAGGTGCTTTCTGATATCTTGAAAATAACTCCAGGAACAGTGTGAAGAAGAAAAGGCGAAAACACCCCCTGATCAACCAAAGCCTTCGCACCACTGCATCCCGTGCCCAGCGCCTACATCCAGCCGTTGTCGCCACCACCGTGCCCGAGAGAAAGGCTGAAGGAGATGAAGCCAAGGTGAAGGATGAACCACAGAGAAGATCCTCGAGGTTGTCTGCTAAACCTGCTCCTCCAAAGCCAGAGCCCAAGCCTAAAAAGGCCCCTGCAAAGAAGGGAGAGAAGGTACCCAAAGGGAAGAAGGGAAAAACTGATGCTGGCAAGGAGGGGAATAACCCTACAGAAAATGGAGATGCCAGAACAGACCAGGCACAAAAAGCTGAAAGTGCTGGAGATGACAAGTGGAGTGTGTGCCTTTTTGATAAGTGTGTACTTCCGATGACTATACAGTTTGAAATACTATTATTATCAAGTTTTATAAAAATGCAGAAGCTTGTTTTACTTTTTTTAAATCTATGTTGTTAGCACACAGAACACTTCATTGCTATTTTAGGTGGAAGGGGCGTATGTAAATAATAGAATGTCTCTGAACCTGGATTGATGTAGTGAAAACACCTTTCTCTTCTAGTTTTGAAGGATTTTTTTTTTTTTTTTTTTTTTTTTGACTCCCAGAAGAATGGATTCCCGGACTTTGCACACATGGTCACCTTGGCACAAAAGCCTTGTGGTATGGAAAAAGAAATTCATTTTTATGTCCTCACTCCCTTTCCATCTTTCAGCATAGACTTAATTCCCGTAAACCAAGACATCTGTTGGGACCTGACCCCCAATCCTTGGTAACCAGTGTGTCAGGCAATCTGGACTTCCAGTGATGCCACTGAGATGGTACCTGTCAAAAGAGTATTGGTTCCTGTTTCTAGGTTGTGGATCTTAAGATAAATTCTGCCATTTTCATTTCACTTCCTGAAAGTCAGGGTCGGCTCATGAAAAGTTGTTAAACAACATGCTAAATGTGAAATGTCAACCCTCACTCTAAACTTTCCCTGTTCAGAGCATCAGATGAAGGCTTCATTGAGTTTTGCAGTGGCTTTCTGATTTTTGGCAGTCCATTGAAGAAGAGAGTTTGAAAGTTGCTGTATGCTGTTAATGACTGTCTCTCCATGTCCTGCCTGAAATACCATGATTGTTTATGGAAAGTATCTTTAATGAAGATGAATACAGTTTGGCTTGGGAAAAAAAGAAAATAACTTCAATTTATCTTATTATGTACATAAGCAAAAATATTATATTCAAAATTCCAGTATACATGGGACTTCTGGATGCTTTGTGGAATTCTCACTTTGTGAGAAGTTAGGTATTAAAACTGGACATGCTGAAGGACACATTTCAGTGCATTCCAGGAAAGCCTTAACATGCAAATTTAACACCACAGCTACTTGCTACTGAATTGTGTAACTTGGGCAACACAGAAGTAGGAAAAAGCTAAAATGATGAAAATCACACCTAGAAGACTCCCAGTGTATTGCAGGACGCACAAGCACAGAGCAAATGTTGAGAACAATATAAAAAGTATAGTATTTAATCCATGTATAGATGAAATCTTGAAATTTATATACAGCAGATATATGTGATGGTGTCATGGTCAATTTCTTTAGCAGTATTTATTACCTTCCTTTCATAGAAATTTCTATATTAAAAAATTCAGGGTCATCAAAATTATTGCAATTCCTTGAATTTTCAGTCACTGTTGTGATTTCAGTGGCACGTTCATTCAATGAAAATGTGAGAAAGATGCTCAAATGTTATGAAATGTCAATGACTATATATTGTGAGAAGAGAATAACTAATTTAGCAAAGCATCAAGACTTGGCTTTAAATTATTGCAACTGTCAAGTTCCGAGAAGAACACAACAGCTGCCCGGTGCCTACATTCAGGAATGGGGTTGTTCTGCAATCAAGATATCTGGGCAACCACAAGTCAGAAACAATTTTTCAAATAGTAACTAGTTTTTAAAATGTATACTGTAGTAGCAAATCAAATAATCAATTTTATTAGTGGATTAATGTGGAACAAACTTTTGGTTTGTCTTCATGCAATTTATATTACAAAACTAATCAGTTCAACAAAATATTAGGTACCCACTGTTATGGTCAACTTCTTGCACGGCTGCATAGTATTTCTGGAAATATGTACTAGGATAAATTGGGAGCAATAAACAAAATTTTATTACTTTTATTTGAAGTAAAGTCTTATTCTATGAGAAAAGCATTACTTTATCTGCTACAAAACATCGACATTGTGCTTTTTGATGGTTAGTAGATTTAACAAAAAGCTAGTTGTTTCATGTCATAGTTGAGCAAAGTCAACTAAGAAAGTTAATTGAAAAGATTTCAAGTCTTGGGGAGATAAAGAAAAGCCGAAACAACCTAGTTTGAAAGTTGAATTTAGTGTGTTAAAATTTCAAAAGCAAAACATTTTGTAAAGCTTTGAGAAAAACATATAGTTTAGAACTTAAAAGAATAAATTTATGCTTCAGAAGTTTTGAAATACTATGGAAATATACTATTAATAAACAGTATACTCCCACAATTATTATCACAAATATAATATACCCAACAATCAGGATAAAATTCAAAGATTGCTCTTAGGAATTTGAAAACCTCTCACAATTACTACGAAAAGGAAAATCGGTGTGCTTTTAGAATATAATATTTTAGAAAATTGCTTATAAATATTAAAAGAAGCATGTGCAGTAGCTTTCTTTGTCATAAATTAGAAGAGGCAGTCGCATATGCTTTTCAGTTTACATTATTGCTTCCATTTAAATCCTGAGCAGTTTTTAGAAAAAAAGATTAAAAAGAGCTGCTTAATGGTTGAAAAGTCTCTATGACAGAGGTAACTGAATTTTAAAACTGACTTCTTCAAGTCAAAGGGCCATAGGAGATGATCTCAACTCTTTTAAATTACAAATCTTTTATTGAAGGTCTCTGACAGAAGGACCCAATTGAAACTTTTCAAAAAAATATTTAAAGTTTGTAAGCAGATGTAATGCTAATATAAAAGCATGACTGAGAGCTTATCCTTTCCCCCTCAACTTTAAGGAGAATATGAAACAAATTTGCAGAAGAAAATAGCAGATAGCTTCCTCGAAGGCAAATTTTCATTCCAATTTTACTAGATCTTAGCTACAGTTTGCACAATTCACTTCTGATGTTTTATGCTAAGCACATCTGTTGTTAGTAGCTGGAAGACAAGCAGGCTCATTTTTTTAGAAGTCTATATAAATGGAAAAGAGTGGCATTATGCAAAGGCTTTTATAAGTATCACTTAGGATAAAATCAGAGCTGTTTAGTCCATGTAAGCATATTCAAGAAGAATTTGTCTCTGAGCCTCAAAACAGATTTCTGTAAATTATTTTACCCTAAGAGATGTGAATCCCTCTTGTGGATTAAAAACAGAACACTTCACAAAAATTTAGATTCCAATAATCAAGTACCTACACACTATAACAAACTATACAAATAATTAGATCAATTGAAGTAATTTAAAAAGTAAATTTCAGTTCCTTGGTTACATTATTTAACAAATTTGAGGGATATTGCAGTAACTAACATATTTAACAAGAGAGATAATAAAATATACCTCCAAAATAGGTGTCATTATTTGCTGTAAATAGTATTAACCAACTCAGAAAAGTACCAACTTTTCTTTAATAGTAAATTCAAATAATATTGGAGGGCTGTGTGTGTGGGGTGTGAAGTGGGAAGTGGTATATGACTTATCTTACATTAAATATGTTTGCCTGCCACAGATCGTTAGAACAAGGTGAATCGGTCTCTTCAATACTCAACATATTCCACTATTGTAAGCCTCTTTAAGAAGGTACTATTTAAGTTTAGAACCCAATAATTACAAGGAGCCAGACTCATGAGGGGAATAAGGTATTACGGAGAGGAGAATCATTCTAAGCAGAGGAAAAAAAGTCTTGCAAAGGTCCAGGAGCAGGAAAGTGGTTTGCACTCGCAGGTTTAATAAAGGGCAATGTGGCTAGGCAGTGGCTTTCAAAATACTTGACCCTCACCCACAGTAAAAAAAATTGATTTTACATTTTCACCTAATACACACCTAGAGTCACCAGAAACACACACTTACATGTGTATAGCTTAGAGTTTTATGAAGCATTATTCTCTTACTACATGTTATGCACTTTTACTTTTGTTTCTATTCTTTTCTTTAATTTTGTTTTGTTCTCTCTCTCTCTCTCTCTCTCTAGTTAAACACAGACAGGCTCCTGAGTTGACTTCACAACCCACTGATGAGTCACCTTGCAGTTTGTAAAACAAAGGAATAGAGAAGAGTGTGGTAGAGACTGATATAGCATGATGCGGTCAAAGCCAGCAGATGCCAGAGTGGGTAGGGTGTGTAGGCCACTAAAAGGGGTTTACTATATCAGCTAAACTAGGATGCCAGACTCAGCAAATAAAAATAGAAGCTGCCTAATTAAATTGGGATTTTAGATAATTACTTTTGGTGTAATTTGTCTCATCCAATACTTGTTGTGCAATAATATAATACTTAAAACATAACACTTGTCCTATGTTTTGTCTAGCAATCCTTTTCTAAGGGTGACGAGATGACATTATATAATTTTACTTTAGAGTGATTAATGGAGAGATAAATAATCTGATCTTTTAAAAAGGTGCCTCAAGTTGCCATGGGGTGAATTATTAATAGTTAAAGAGGCAAGAAAAGCCTAGGTAGGCGGCTGTCATTAGAAAAGCTATTATTTCCTTCAGGGAGTGGGACAGTGACCCAGAGAGCACAGAATATTGGTTTCACATTATTTAGTACAGTGAGTTGTAGAAATATGCAAGGTTTCAGAGAAAAAAAAAAAAAAACTGAAATAAGTCTGCTTATTCTATACTAATATACTCATTATACAGTCTCTCAATTGTAATATTTATTTCTCAAGATAGCATTAATTAAAATATTATCCAGATAATAAACACAAACTTTTACAATTCTAATTAAAGAACATTGTTCTCCCCGCTCCTCACCCTCAGCCAGCCTGGCTCCACCAAGAAGGACCTCCACATTCTTGCAATGCTCTGGGACTGAAAGTTGGGAGGTTTGTACATGGTTTCAACCCTAAAAAACGAAAATGGCCCCCCGAACTGTGAAAAATAAATTTCTGTCTTTGTAAATGTAACAACAACAAAAAAGGTAAAATGAACCCAGACTGATAATCACCAAGACCTCCTCGGAACAGCTTGTGAGACTGTGTCAGTAGATGCCCCTGAGGTTTGGCGGACAGTTTTAGAATGGAATTTTCTATAAGGTAACATGTTTCACAGATAAATTATATAGTGGTGTCTTGATTCAAATTCTTTGGGTTTAAATTATCTTTATATAATATTGACAAAATCTTATTAGATGTCTTGGCTTCTTAGATGATATGTCGAATCATAGCTGTATATTTAGTACAGTAAGTCACATAGTCATTCAAATGTTTATTTTACCTTTTAGATTTTTCATACTTTTTTTTTCTGGCTTTAATGTTCAGCGGTACATGTGCAGGTTTGTTTTATGGGTAAACTCATGTCAGAGGGGTTTATTGTACAGATCATTTGGTCACCCAGGTACTAAGCCTAGTACCCAATAGTTGTTTTTTCTGTTCCTTTCCCTCTTCCTACCTTCCACCCTCAGATAGGCCCCAGTGTGTGTTGTTCCCATCTTTGTGTCCGTGTGTTCTCATCATTTAGCGGCCTGTTTATCACATGTGGTATTTGGTTTTCTGTTCCTGCATTAGTTTGCTAAGAATGATGGCCTCCAGTTCCATCCATGTTACTGAAAACAAGATCTTATTCTTTTTTATGGGTGCATAGTATTGCATACTGTATATGGACCACATTTTATTTATCCAGTCTACCATTGATAGGTATTTAGTTTGATTCCATGTATTTACTATTGTGAATAATGCTGCAATGAACATATGCATGCATGTGTCTTTGTGGTAGAATGATTTATATTCCTTTGGGTATATACCAACTAATGGGATTGCTGGGTTGAACGGTAGTTCTGTTTTTATCTCTTTGAGGAGTTGCCACACTGCTTTCCACAATGGCTGAACAGATTTACACTTTAAGTTGTTTATCTGCTGAAGAAGCTTTTGGGCTGAGGCTGGGATTTTCTTTTCTTTTTTTTTTTTTTTTTTTTTTTTTGAGACGGAGTCAGGCTCTGTCGCCCAGGCTGGAGTGCAGTGGCCGGATCTCAGCTCACTGCAAGCTCTGCCTCCCGGGTTCACGCCATTCTCCTGCCTCAGCCTCCCGAGTAGCTGGGACTACAGGCGCCCACCACTGCGCCCAGCTAGTTTTTTGTATTTTTAGTAGAGACGGGGTTTCACTGTGTTAGCCAGGATGGTCTCGATCTCCTGACCTCGTGATCCGCCCGTCTCGGCCTCCCAAAGTGCTGGGATTACAGGCTTGAGCCTCCGTGCTCGGCCGAGGCTGGGATTTTCTAGATATAAAAACATGTCATCTTCAAACAGGGATTGTTTGACTTTCTCTCTTCCCATTTGGTTGCCATTTATTTCTCTCTCTTCCCTGATTACTCCGAGACTTCCAATACTATGTTGAATGGGAGTTATAAGAGAAGGCATCCCTATCTTGTGATGGTGTTTAAGGAGAATACTTCCAGCTTTTGCTCATTCAGTATGATGTTGGCTACTGGTTTGTCATATATGACTCTTATGATTTTGAGGTATATTTCTTCATTACATAATTTATTTAGTTTTTAACATAAAAGGATGTTAAATTGTATCAAATGTCTTTTCTGCATCTATTGAAATAATCATGTTGATTTTTGTCTTTATTTCTGTCCATGTGATGAATCACATTTATTGATTTGCATACATTGAACCACATTTACATCCCAGGAGTTAAGCCTACTTGATTGTGGTGGATAAGCTTTTTGATGTAGCTCTGGATTCAGTTTGCAAGTATTTTGTCTAGGATTTTTATGCCAATGTTCATCAAGTATATTTGTCTGAAGTTTTCTTTTATGTGTTGTCTTTGCCTGGCTTCAGTAACAGAATGAGGCTGGCCTCATAGAATGAGTTGGAGAGGAGTTTGTCCTCCTGAATTTTTTGGAAGAGTTTTAGCAAGAATGGTAGCAGCTCTTCTTTGTACATTTGCTACAATTCAAATGTGAATCTCTCTGGTTCTGAGATTTATTTGTTTGATAGGCTACTTAACACTGGCTTAATTTTGAAGCTTGTTATTGGTCTGTTCAGGGAATAAATTTCTTGCTGTTATCAGTCTTGGGAGGGTGTATGTGTCCAGGAATTTATGCAGCTTTTTGAGGTTTTCTAGTTTGTGTGCCTAGAGGGGTTCACAGTATTCTCTGATGGTTATTTGTATTTCTGTGGGGTCCGTGTTAACATCCCCTTTGTTGGTTCTGATTATGTTTATTTGGATCTTCTCTCTTTTCTTTTTTATTAATCTAGCTAGCAGTCTGTTTATAATATTATTTTTTTCAAAAAAACAAACAAACAAACAAACAAAAACAAAAAAAAAACAAGTCCTGAATTTGTTGATCTTTTGAATGGTTTTCCAAGTCTTGATCTCCTTCAGTTCAGTTCTGATTTTTGTTATTTCTTGTTTTCTTCTAGATTTGGGGTTGTTTTGCTTTTGATTCTCTAGTTCTTTTAATTGGGATGCTAGCTTATTAAATTGAGATCTTTCTAACTTTTTGATGTAGGTGTTTAGTGCTATAAATTTCCCTCTTAACACTGCCTTAGGTATGTCACAGAGATTATGGTATGATTTATCTTTGTTCTCATTAGTTTCAAAGAATTTCTTGACTTCTGCCTTAATTTCATTATTTACCCAAAAGTCATTCTGAAGCAGGTTATATAATTTCTATGTAATTTAATGGTGTTGAATGATTTTTTTTTTTTAGCTTTGATTTCTATTTTTATTGCACTGTGGTCCAAGAGTGCGTTTGATATGATTTTGGTTCTTTTGCATTTGCTGAGAATTGTTATATGTTTGATTGTGTGGTCAATTTTAGAGTATGTGTCATGTGCAGATGAGAAGAATGTATATTTTGTTGTTTTTGTTGGAGAGTAATATAGAGGTCTATCAGATTCATTTGATTTAATGTTAAGTTCAGGTCTTGAATATCTTTGTGGATTCTTTACCTCAGTGATCTATCTGTCTAGTACTGTCAGTGGAGTGTTATAGTCTCCCACTATTATTGTGTGGAAGTCTAAGTCTCTTCATGGGTCTCTAAGAATTTGCTTTATGAATCCGGGTGCTCCTGTGTTGGGTGCATATATATTTGTTATAGTTACGTCTTCTTGTTGAATTTAACCCTGTGCCATTATGTAATGCCCTTCTTTTTCTTTTTTGATCTTTATTGGTAAAAGCCTGTTTGTCTGAAATTAAGATTGCAATCCCTGCTTTGTTTCTGATTTCTTTTTGCTTAGTAGATTTTTATCCATCCCTTTATTTTGAGATTAAGTGTGTCATTGTGTTTGAGATGGTTCTCTTGAAGACAGCAAACTATTGGGTCTTGCTTTTATAGACAGCTTGCCACTCTGTAACTTTAAATTGGTCATTTAGCCCATTTACATTCAAGGTAGGATTGGTGTGTGTGAATTTGATCCTGTCATTGTGTTGTTACCTAGTTATTGTTCCAGCTTATTTGTTTGGTTGCCTTATAGTGTCACTGGTTTTTCTACTTACAGGTTTTTTTTGTCTTGGCTGATAACAATCCTTCCTTTCTATATTTAGTGCCCCCTTCAATATCACTTGTAAGGTGGGACTGGTGGTAACACACTCTTTTAGCATTTGCTTATCTGAAAAGTATCTTATTTTTCCTTTGCTGAGGAAGCTTAGTTTGACTGGATACGAAATTCTTGGTTGAAGATTATTTCTATAAGAATGTTGAATATAGGTCCTCAGTCTCTTCTGGTTTGTACGGTTTTTTGCTGAGAGGTCCATTGTTAGCCTGATAGGGTTCCCTTTGTGAATAACCTGCCTTTTCTCTCTAGCTGCCTTTAATATTCTTTCTTTCATTTCAACCTTGGAAAATCTGAAGAGTAAGTGTGTTGGAGATAATCTTCTTGAATAGAATCTTGTAGTGGTTCTCTGTTATTTTGTGAATTTGATTATTGGCTTCTCGAGTGACAATGGGAAAGTTTTCATGGATGAATCCTGAAATATTCTTTCCAAGTTTTTTACTTTCTCCCTGTCCCTTTAAGTATGCCAACTATTCATAGATTTGGTGTATTTACATAATTCCACATTTCTTGGAGTTTTTGTTCATTGCATTATTATTATTATTATTATTATTATTATTGTCTTACTGTCTTATTTCAGAGAACCAGTCTTCAAATTCTGAGATTCTTTACTCAGCTTGGTCTATTCTGCTATTAATATTTGCGATTGCATTGTGAAATTCATGGAGTGTGTTTTTCAGCTCTATCATATCATTTAAGTTCTTTTTCATACTGGCTCTTTTGTCTGTCAGCTCCTGTATTATTTTATTGTGATTCTTCATTTTCGTGGATTGGGTTTTGTCATTCTCCTGAATCTCAGTGTTCTTCATTCTTATCTGTATTCTGAATTCTGTTTCTATCATTTCAGCCAACTCAGCCTCGTTAAGAACTTTTGTTAGAGAAGTACTGTGGACATTTTGAGGACATAAAACACTGGCAATTTGAGTTGCTGGAGTTTGCATTGGTTCTTTCTCATCTCTACCTGTGGGCGGTCCTTAACATTGCTGGGCTGCCTGTGATTGAAGTGGTCAGGTTTGGGCAAGGTGGTTATTCTGGAGTCTTAATTTGGGCAGCCCTGCCCAGTGAGAAGAAATGAGAACCAGGACCTGCAGGGAGAACAGTTCAGTTAACAGAGGAAAAACCTAGAGGCTGGTTAGGCAGATAGGGAGGGAGGGTTTCAGGAGTAGAAAAATACCTGCAGGACCACACCTGCTCAGCCCCTGTACTTAGTGGAAAGAAATGTGGTTAAGAATTTCCTCTTATGCCAGGATCTTGCTCAGAAGGAAATGTCCCAGCCTAGGCACAGGGACAATAGATCAGCCTAACTGCCTTTAATTTGACTCAACTCATTAAATGTCATTAACATGACGTTAGCATTGTGGTTTTAGCACCTCGGTGAGTTTTTCTTAGGATTTTATGGGTAATAACCAAGATGGACTCACTCTGGCCAATCCTAGGCATATGCAAATGCAACACCCTTAGGAGGGAACTTTGGCCCTCCTATTTTGGGCAGATCCCTCAGAAGACTTCCTTCTCTTTACCACATAAAAGACCGAGAACTCAGCCCCATTTCTGACAGCCTGCTTTCAGGTCCCCTTTCTTTGCTGAGAGCTTCCCTTTTGCTTAAAAATCCTACTCTATGCACTCTCTGGTGTCTGCACGCCTTATTCTCCTTGGTTGTGGAACACGAACTCAGACGTAACTAACCTAGGGACTAAGCAGGCTGCAACGCAGCCACTTTTCTGTGAGATGTGGGGTTCCAGACCAGTCCCACGTCCCGTGGACTCTGCAGAGCCTGGAGACAGCAAGGGTGAGGGCTTCAAGACAGCAAAGATGGCAACCTGCCCCTTCCACTGGGAGCTCTGTCCCAGGGAGTTGCAGTGCTGCTACTGGCTTGATAGTCCTAGTTCAAAGACGCTTGTGGGAGAGGGTACCTGGAGACCCCGGCCAGTAAGTAGATATCGGATCAAGGTACCATGTAACAAACAGTCTGGCCACTTTTTTACAGGGCTGCTTCAGTATGCTGGGAGTCTGTTCCAGTCCCTAGTCACCTCGAATTTTCCAGTACCTGAAGATATTAGCAGTGAAGGCTTAAACAATATTTATAGTTCTAACAAAAATAATTTTACAGAATCATACCCTTGGATCAGTGATAGCCTTATATCTTGAACAACATTTTAGTTTAATAATGTAATGTAGTATCAGCATCTCTTCAACAAGATTTTGGAAATTTAATTCTAATTTAGAGAGATTTACTTTCACTGTATAATTATCCATGAAATCACTAGGATTTCTCTGCATCCTTTAAAAGGATGTGAGTAAAGTACTTAAGCTCTATGAAGTAAGTTAAACAAACAAACAAAAAATCAATCTATTGTTCTTCAAAACTTAACTAGCATCAGCTGAAATAGCATAAGAAAATCATTGAGACTAATTGAAATGTAGATGGTGAAAAGCTTATTCAAATATCAAAATTAATTCAAATATAGTTACTCTGAATCAGTTGTAATCTTAAAAGATAATGTCTGTATGCTTTAAATACAATGAGTGGCATCTCAGGCATGATAGTAAATACTAGAATTTTTTCTCTTGTAACTGTAATAATATATAAACTGATTAATATCAAATATGTTTTTGATAATGGCATTTTATAAGAAGACAATAAATGCATTATATGTAGAAGTTCAGTTGAGTCATAAGCTGTTTCCATATGTCTATTATGCTTAATAAACATAGTTAAAGTAGCATTTTTTTACATTAAATTGAAGCCACATTTCACTTCACTAAGCATTCAGAATATAGATTTCTTCAGAATTAAAGTAATTGTAATCTACATATTTCCCTCCCCCAGCAATTTTCTATTTAAAGTGAATTTATATCTTTTTCCTTCTCTAATATTAATAAAGTCTCATGTTAGTCAATAATGAGTGTTCATATTTATTCATACCCGTGGGAAGTTGACATACACTTATGATAAAGATTGTATTGCCAATTATTTAAAACTATCCCTGGTTTTAAGTCACCTCAGAGATCCCTAAAAAAAATTTAGATGAACTTACACACATCACATTTGTCAAAGATCACTGAAAAATCCTGCAGTGTGATATAATTCAGTTTGTTCCAACGCAAATATCTTATTTTTGTAAAGTGAAGTTAGTAGAATTTTTCTTTATTCAAATATTAATGTATTTTAAATTTATTTTTGATGCAAATATTTTAAAGCCAATCCATGATTATTATAATTGAGATATGATTCTAATTTCTTCTATATAAAATAGCTGTAATTACACATAATGGAACTAAGAGGAAAGTTTTAGTAATTCCTGAAAATCAAAAAGGATTAAATTATCTAATTTCAATGATTATGGATTAACAACTGCTTACCAAGTCAATTACTGTGTTTTAATTCCTTTATCTCACTTGGGAAGGTAGGTTTGTTGTTAACCCACTACTTTAAAAAACTGGAATCTGTGGTAAATGTGAAAAGATTACCTGTTGCTCTGAATATTTCCTTTCTATTTGATTTTCCTATATGAGAGAACATTTTGAGATCAGTATATATTTCAATTAATTTTCATCAGGCAGCTGCATATGAAAAATATGGTTAAGTCATTTTTATTTTGTTTTGTTTTATTTTAGACTTTATTTTCTGGTGATGAGACATTTTGGTTTTGTTGAAAAAAGTTAACAACATGTATAACCTTCAGAACAGTTTTTATGTGACTAGTCTATATGAGACTTCCCTCATACACACATTATCGTGCATTGCATAATATAATTCAATATGTGGTATCTTTCATTAATAGATAACATTTAATGGTTCAATATGTTAATAGATTAACAGAGCATCCAAAATCTCCCAGTTACAAAAGCTAGAGTTTCTCAAATACTTCCACTTTGGAATGTAGAATTTTATCTCTTGAAATCTACAACTGATAGTAATGCTATCAAGTGTATAGATATATTAGCAACTTTGACAACTGTAATTATAGAATGAATGACAGAAAGTTAGCCTCAAGGGCATTCATGTCAATATTTATAATGTGAAACACTTGACAGAAAATGTCAAATGTCAACAATGAGAAATTATGGTACAAGTAAAATAAGACATTAAAAAAACTTCTAAAAACCAAGCTACAAAACAGTCTTTATAAAATTAACATATTTCAAGAGGAAAATGCATATTTGTCTTTGTCTAAAAAGATAAACACCAAAATGTTAAAAACAGATTATCTCTGAGTAAATTATGAGTGTTTCATTTATTCTTTTTTGTGTATTTTCTCACTATATTTCTAGGAGGCTATAACGTTTGTAAACGTTTACAAATCAATTGAAGAGATTGTATAAAAAGTGATTTTGTAGTTATAAAATATTGCCTTTGCCAATAAAATCTTGAAAAAAAAGATAATTTCTTTATAAACCTAGAAGTTAGTATATTGGCTCTTTTCTCTCCCTAAGGTTAATATAAGTTGTTTCCTGGGCATATATTCTATCATCTGCTTAGAATATCAATTTAATACATGTGAGTGCTAACCATTCACTATTGTCAATTTGATTACTTCATTTATTACAACCTAAGAAATGTGTAAGGTAGCCCTTTCTTAAAGCAATATTAAGGAAAAAATTACATAAGAACACCATATTAATTGTGGTTTACTTATAGTGGTGATTCCTTAAGGATCTAGAGCTATAAATACCATTTGACCCAACCATCCCATTACTGGATATATACCCAAAGGATTATAAATCATGCTGCTATAAAGACACATGCACACGTATGTTTATTGTGGCACTATTCACAATAGCAAAGACTTGGAACCAACCCAAATGTCCATCAATGATAAACTGGATTAAGAAAATGTGACACATATATACCATGAAATACTCTGCAGACATAAAAAAGGATGAGTTCATGTCCTTTGAAGGGACATGGATGAAACTGAAAGCCATCATTCTCAGTCAATGATCACAATGGCAGAAAGCCAAACACCACATGTTCTCGTTCATAGGTGGGAATTGAACAATGAGATCACTTGGACACAAGGTGGGGAACATCACACACCGGGACCTGTTGTGGGGTGGGCGGAGTGGGGAGAGATAGCATTAGGAGGTATATCTAATGTAAATGACGAGTTAATGGGTGCAGCACACCAGCATGGCACCTGTATACATATGTAACAAACCTGCACGTTGTACACATGTACCCTAGAACTTAAAATATAATTAAAAAGAAACTAATCTTATTGTAGAAATACTAAATTTAACTTTTCCTGTCAAAGACTACTATATTATTAATTACTTGTGCATAATATGCAGAACATTTACATCAAAAACTGTGTTTTAGTAGAAAAACATATTAGACTAATTTTCAGAAAACTTGAATTGTAATCCTATTTTTAAATAAGGAGATTGATTTTCTGCATAAGTGATCTTCATCTTTATAAAAATTAGTTTATTTACCTGGAAAGTAAAGTTTATATGTTTCTAGAATTATTGCCTATAAGGGTACACATTTTTCTTTGTCTGATAATAATGTTAAATTTCCCTATTAGTTTTTCATATAATATTGATAATAATTAATGATCTAGCTTTTACAGTTGTTTCAGTTCAATTAAGCCATGTATACATTGAGCATCTGAAAATACAAAATTCAAAATATTACAGAATCTGAAACTCTTTGAGCACCTACAGGATGCCACAAGTGGAAAATTCCACACTTGGCTTCATGTGACAGGTCATAGCCAAAAATGTATTCCATGTGACAAAGTTATTAAAAATTTTGTATAAAATTACCTTCAGGTTATGTGTTAAAGGAGTATAAGTTTATGAAACAAAAATAAATTTTGTGCTTAAATTTGGGTCTTAGTATCTAATGAGACACTTAGGTATCTCATTTTATATATATATATATATATATATATATATATATATATGCAAATATTCTAAAATATGAAAAAAATCAAAATCTGAAACACTTCTGATCCCAGGTGTATCAAAGAATGAATATTCAACCTGTATTTTGTTCTTTTTGTGTTTGGCAATTCTATTACTACACTATTTTATTCATAATCTTTTTTACTTTTAAAAATTTATTTTATTTATTTTTTATAGAACTTAGTATCACTACATGATTTTTCATTTTGTTTTGGTTTATATTTTAGCAATCTTTTTGAGTAACTTAGTTTCTCTAGGAATCAGAAATGTTATATTTCATACATTGTTACAGAGAACTAGGAAGTGTAAACAGGTCATGAATTATTTAACTCTTCAGATATGATTTGCATTTCCTTAATGATTAATAATTTCAGCATTTTTCGTATACCTATTGGCCATCTGTATGTATTCTTTTGATAAATGTCTATTCAGATAATTTGTTCTACGTATGTATGAAAGTATCACATGTACTTCAGAAATATGTGCAATAATTATATGTTAATAAAAAAGATACGAGCACTTCCTCTGTCTACAGTTTGTCTCCAGAGCAATATTTCTCATATCAGATAAACTAAAAGGATCAATGTTTGAACATATTAAGGCTAATTTCAATATTTGTACAATTTGTATTCATAAAAGCCATATAATGCATTTTAATACTTACTGTTATATGTTTATTTTTTATTTATAACATATTTTTCCATTTTTAGCAATAGGAACAAACTCTCCAATAGCAACAGACTACATAGGTGAGCATAGTTTAATTTCTGCTGCATATTAATTTTTGAAAATATTCTATATAGGCTTAAAATGTGTGAAACCTTCTGTTTTGGAAAAAATGGGCCTACATCCTTTTCGAGATATTAAATTCTCATTAATCTGGATAATCTGTGTCTTAAGGACACCAATATGGAGATCATGTAACTTAAAACATGGCTCAGCCTGATTTTAAGATAAAGATGTCTTTCAAAAAAGAAGAAACACACAGAAGAATCAACATAGGAAATGATAGCAGGTCTTCCTTCAATCATACAATAAATTTGAAGCAAATGGCAACGATATGTTAGGGCAAAACACACATGAAAAAGAAAGGAGACAGCAGGAAATAAACAAATTAAGACATTTCATGATGGTATGCTAGACTATCAAAAGGAGGAGGAAGTATTACTGTCAGACCATATATACGTACAGGTTTTCCAAATTATAGGTTTGGGAGTAATAAAACAGAAAACAGACATGAGTTCCTTTGAGAGGAATGATTTTTATATGAAGAAAACTAGAACACTTCTGAAGAGCATGAGTGTACTTGAAAGTAAAGACTTGCCATCTTTGCATAGGAAGAATTAAAATCACACAGAAGTCAATGATCTCTAACAATTTATGAATTCAAAATACCAATAAGTATTTTTACGGAAGTAAACAAGTAGATTTTGATGTTGCTATGGAAAAAATACATAAGACATTCAAGAAACAAAAACTTGAATCCAACAAGCTTTCAAATACACATTCACATTTGCAGAAAATATAGGGATAGAAAAATAAGTCATGCAATATCTCAAGGAAACAACCAGACAAATTGAGAAAATACATCAATCTGCAGGATGACCAGCCTAGTCTGTTTCTCAAGTCTTTGAAACAAAAACTAAGCCAAACAATAAAAATATTCTCCTAGGAGAAAAAATGTTAATGAACTTCTGGAGAAGTTGATTGAACAAATTTGTGTACACACAATCACACACGTACACCACACATACACACATGCACACATCACACACACACATACATATATATATATATTTTAAAGACAGAGACTTAAGGGACATAACAAGTAAACACATATAAGCCTGGATTGAATCTGGCTTAGCTAATCCAGCTATAAAGAATACTTTGGGTAAAACTGAAGAAGTCTGAATCTATAAAGTGAATATATTAACATGCAAAAATAGTGATAATGAAAATAAGCACATTGCAAAACAACTGGAAAGTCTGATCTCATGCATATAATTATGCATACACATATGTAGAAAATTTAAGTATAGATAAGTTTTTAAGGATATTAATAAGGTTTTAAGACTAAAAATACCTGTATGATCAATACAGATTTTACTTGTTTACTTTTGCTTATTATTTTTATGTTTTCACATTCAGAATGCATAAATTTTATAATAATAAAAGGCTGCTTTTAGTCTTTTTGAAAAATGCATTGGTTCTAAAATGTTGAAAACACTTCTTTTTAATTTTTATTTTAGGTTCAGGGGTACATGTAAAGGTTTGTAATGTATGTAAACTCGTGTCACAGGGGATTATTGTAGAGATTATTTTATCACTTAGGTATTAAGCCAAGTATCATATAGTTATTTTTTCTGACCTTCCCCCCACTCACCCTCCACCCTCATATAGACCCCATTGTCTGTTGTTCCCTTCTTTGTGTTTATGAGTTTTCATCACTTAGCTCCCACTTAAAAATGAGAACATGCAGTACTTTATGTTCTCTTCCTTTGTTAGTTTGCTAATGATCATAGCAAAGTACAGCTACAACCATGTTCCCACAAAAGTCATAATCCATTCTTTTTTATGGCTTCACAGTATTCCCAGTTGTATATGTACCACATTTTCTTTATCTAATCTGTCATTGACAGGCATTTAGGTAAACTCCATGTCTTTACTATTGTGAATAGGGAGGCAATGAACATTTGTGTGCATGTATCTTTATGGTAGAATGATTAATATTCCTTGGGGTATATACCCAGTAATGGGATTCCTAGGGCAATTGGTAGTCCTGTTTTTAGCTCTTTAAGGAATCACCATACTGCTTTCCACAATGGTCGAACAAATTTACACCCCCACCAACAGTATATAAGTGTTCCCTTTTCTCCATAACATCACCAGTATCTGTTATTTTTTTTTACTTTTAGTAATAGCCATTCTGATTGGTGTGAGATGGTATCTCATTGTGGTTTTGATGTGCATTTCTCTAATCAGTAATATTGAGCATTCTTCATAAGTTTGTTGGCTGGATATATGTCTTCTTTTGAAAAATGTCTGTTCATGTTCTTTGTCCATTTTTAATAGGGTTATTTAAAAAATCCTTCATTTAAACATTGTGTAATGTCCATTGGTCATTCACCTGAAGAAATATATAGGTATCTTTAACATGTGATTTATAATTATCCTATTTCACAAGATGTAGTTGTGTATGTTTTTATAAGATTTCAAAACCTGAAGAGGAGCAACTGTAAAGGTCAAATTGTTGCACATTTTATAGGAGAATTTGATTTTGATCTGCATAGGAACAAGAATTCTAGCAGAACTGTTGAAGCTTTTAAAATTCTGTTGTCCTTATTTATTTTCCTCCCACTTTTGTGTTTTAAACTTTAATATTTTGAGGGGAGGAAATGATGGTTTTACACATATTTGAGGTACTTTGTCTTGCTTTCCTGGGCTTCCTGATTTTGTGAGCAGTTTTATCTTTTCCCAGGATTTAGGTCATGTAGTTTTCCCTCATAAATATTTAAATAAGTATTAATAATATTATTCACATATATTTAATAGCAGTGCTTCATAAAAGTAGAGCTGCTGCCACCTATAAATCTAAGCGACACCTTTTGATGGATAGCGTTTTGAGAGGAGCAGTAAAGAACAAAGTAGCAGCCTGACAGCTGCAGTAAAGCAAGCATACCTTCATCCCAGGACAGGCCAGTGATTGCCACTGGAGGTACCGTCTCCAGGTGGTTTCATTTATCTCCCTGATACCTTTCAAATACCTCTCTAGCAAAATGCCTCAAGCAAAACACTCAGATTTCCAGGTGTGGTCTTATTAGGAGAATACTGTAGAGGTGTGCACAGCATTTTCAGGAAATAGTTCCAAAAAATTGTATTTTTAGGGGAATAGTTTAATCATTTGCCTTCTAAAAGTTGACTTCCAATAACTTCAGTTAATCTTGTGTGGTCTGAATCATTCAGTATCCATCAAACATTCAGGATCAAAAGGAAATTATCTTTAATCATGCTTTCCACTCTAAACTTAGAATAACCAGATTACAGGGACTCAGTTTTAAACTTAAATTCCAATGGAAATGAAATGTATAGAATAGTTTACCAGAATTACTTTTATTTGTTAAATGAAACCTGTTCAAACAGAAATCTCCCAGTGCAAACATTTATGGCGCCTATGAGTGTTTCCTCATGTTCCCCCAAAATATGCTCTACTGGTAGCCAAGAATGAAAAGCAAAATCACTACACACACACATGCACACACACACACGAGCATGCAAATGCACTTTCTCTCCATGAAAGTAACGGGATTCACAATTATATTGCATGATAATTGTCCACACATATTACAGAGAACAGACAGACAAGATCATTTGCTGAATGATCTTGTTTCTTTCTCTTTCTCCCTATGGATGTGCTCTAGTAGGTGTGTGTTTTGCAGCTGTAACTGCTGCAATGTGGGGGGAGGCTGGGAAAAGATATGAAATAACTTAAGGAAGAGAAGGAAAAGGTGAATGGAGATGGATTGTTTCTGTTTTGAATTAATAGAAAAAGTAGCAGAGGAGCTTTTCTCCCACCTGTATCTGTATCAGTGCCATTTATTCCAATATGGAAATAATCTAAACTGATGTACACAGAGGAATAAAAATGAAAATAAAATAATATATGGCCAGGCAAGTAAAATATTCTATCCTAGTTCAGTCACTTAAAACTATGAAAAACCACACAACTAGAGAAACACTGTCACCCTTCTCTCTCTTATCTCTGACTTATTTGTCATCTGTATTACGTGTTTTCCCTCCTTTTGTCTTGAATTCATTACCTTACCTTTTTTATCCATTTGCCAATCTTGTGAATGGGTGGTCTGTTTCATGTTTCTAGACACAATATTACTGCTTAGATGTGATGGGTGACATAAGGTTTGTGTATTCAAATACCATTTTATGCACTATTCCACACTTCTCATCCTCAGGATCATTAGCCACAGTATGTGTTCTACTCCATGCACAGAACGTCCCAGCTGATAATGACAATCATCAAGGAGCATTTTGAGTCTTTTTATTTTATTAGCAAAGTATCAATATCCCCCACAATTTTCCCTTGTGATTCTACTCTTTCCAAATTGTAAGTCTTAACATACAAGCAACATTGCATTGATCTCTTTAGAAGTCCCAAAATGTGTTTTAGTAAACTGACAGTTTTTCAGGATTGACAAAAAGAAAGCTTATTTTGTTTAAGCCTGAGTTTAGCAATGAAAAAATTTAAACAGGCTAGAATTTTCAGATACATTATTCCAAATTGATTCCACTTTAATTATGCATGTCATCCACAAAATAGCATAGTGTACAAATTTAATGAAAGGAGAAAATTACCATAATTAAGTCCCAGGTTTACATGTAAATTATTTTATTGGTATAAATCATTAATTTTTATAATAACAATTAGATAAAATTGTAATACATCTTTGAGGAAAAACACTACATCATTTTAGGGTGATATTTACATAGTCAATAGAAGATTGCCATAGATCTTTATGAAGGCTTCAAAAACATCCCAAGATAATTTAGAATTCCTGATGTGTTGATTTGTTGAAATCTTAAGAATGAGAACATGAAAATTACACAACAGTGGAACTAAATCGAGATTATAAATTTTAACATAATTTGAAATTCCAGTTTATCAAAAATGCTTTTATAATATTCTGTGATCTACTTGGCACCCAGCCACTTATTTCACTTGAACAATAGGCATTTTGGTAATGATCCCTCTTGATATTCATACCCCCCCAACATTAAATCTTCTCTGACCCCATGTAACTAAAAAATTGTGGCATAAATAATGCTGCATGAGTTTTAGGCTAGCTTTTAAGCTCTGAAACTTCTATCTTGGAATACTCATTTGTTGTAATACACATGTAAAAAGTCTAACAGTAATAAAATCACCTGGTTAAAGAGGGGAAGATGCCATGTGGAAAAAGAGCTAGTTAAGTCCAGGTACAAGGCATGTGAGTAAAAGAAATATCTTGGATATTCCAGCTTCAGCACATCTCAAAGGGAGAAAAAAACTAAAGCTGCAAACTTATCGTCCTGTGCAAGCTGCCCCAGCCATCTCCAGACATTGACCTTTACTACTTTTGCTAAGGCCCTAGAAAGAAAGCCATCCTTACCAGAATAGTTTGATTCCTACCCCACGGAAATGTAACCAAAATTAAATAGTTTTTATTTTATGTCACTAAATGTTGTGGGTAGTAGTTCATTATGCAGTGATAAATAACTGTAACAAAATTTGGTTTCTAGATGTGAAGTAGTTGCATGAAAAAAAATATATATATATATACACACATATATATACACACACACATAATGGCCAAGCGGCAGTGGCTCATGCCTGTAATCCCAGCACTTTGGGAGTTGAAGGTGGGCAGATCACCTGAGGTAGGGAGTTCAAGACCAGCCTGACCAACATGGAGGAACCCTGTCTCTACCAAAAATACAAAAATTAGCCAAGCATGGTGGTGGACTCCTGTAGTTCCAGCTACTCGGGAGGCTGAGGCAGAAGAATCACTTGAACCCAGGAGGTGGAGGTTGCAGTGAGCCGAGATCACGCCATTGCACTCCAGCCTGGGAGACAAGAGTGAAACTCTGTCTCAAAAAAAAAAAAAAAAAAGAGATAGAATATGTAAAATTAACTTTCAGGTCAGACTTGGGAAAAAGCTGGAAGAACACTGAAGAAACGGCATTTTAAGCTGGAAACGACTCAAAGAGGCTGTTGGCGAGGCTTAAAGAACAGTGAAGAAAAAGTTATCAAAAGCTGGAGAAAAGGCACAAATTATACTACACAATGACAGAACTTTAGAAACTGTTATCCATGGTAAAAAAGGATTATAATGGTCTTGAGGCTAATTAAGGATATTTCATCACTAAATATCACAAATTATAATCTTTTTTTGATGTGTATAATATAGAAGAGAAAGATATTTTATAGAAAAAGTTTTCACTCTCTGTTTCTTTGAGTTTGACTTGTTTTAATATACAGATGCTGCGAATGGGGGGATTGAAGAGATGTTGATCAAAGGACACAACATTTCAGTTACACAAGAGAAATAAGTTCAAAAAATCTATTGTATATCATGGTGACCACAGTTAATAACAATACATTGTATATATGAAAATTGCTGAGAGTAGATTTTGATTATTCTCACCACAAAAATATGTGAGGTAATGTGTATGTTCAATAGCTTTATTTAGCCATTCCACAGTGTATACATATAACACACCATCATGTTTTACACATAAATATATGCAATTTTTACTTGTCAATTTTCTTTTGAAAAGGAAAAAGATTTTTTTTTTTTCAGTTTTTAAAGATAATTTAGAGGACGTGTATAGAAACCAGGGCTTTATGGACTCAAAAAGATCTTCCTTATCCCCACCAAAATATTCTTAAACTAAGAAATGGATGAAGACAAAATCCAAAGTTATGTTCTTTGTAAGGATTGAAAGTGCTGCCCTATAAAAAATTTCTGCTATTCAAAAGACTTTGTAAGGGTCTTAAGGACATACCTATTGAATATTTTGTTAAAGGCCATTAGGACTTTAAGGGATTTGTACCACAACAGCCTTACATAGGGTCCAAAATAGAAAATGGCACGTCTAAAAGAGACTTGTGGTTGTGGCTTTTGTTTTATGTAATAGATCCCAATATAACAAGAACTTTATTGGAAGAATAAAGTTTGACTAAACTGGGCCTTGTTTGACTAAAAGGCCCAGAGCCAGTACAAAATGAAGTGATACTTCCTAGAGAGAGAGGTGACAAACTGGATCTCAGAAATTCCTGCCATCCCAGTCCAGGTGCCATACCCCATGAGTGTAAAAGTCCTCGGAGGTCACAGCCTCAGTCTCCATCTAACTGCAACCTAATTGTATGAGGGACCCTAAGTGGGAATCACCCAGCTGAGCCTGTCCTTCCAGAACTGTGAGTGATAATAATACATTGTTGTTTTAAAACAATATGATTTTGAGGAGGTTTGTTATACAGTATCAGATAATGAGAATGAGAATTATCTCTTGAATAACCTTTACTAAAACTTCATTGAGTAATATAGAAAAATTACAAAATCCATTAGACAGATATTTTAATGACTACCTAAAACCTTAGTGTATGCAAATTTGAAAATTATGTTTTTCATGGCATTAGTGAGTTATTCAAAAGCAATAGAAGAGTTCCCTGATTAAGTTTGAATGATATGGAAAGAGGGGAAAGAGGGGGTTGAAATAGCATGAGGAATTTTTTCCAAACATTTGTGACCAACAAAAGCCTTTTTCAAGATGCATTGAATTATTTTAATGTTATTATATGAAATAAACATTAACAAACACTGCTATTATCTCTGGGTCACAACATATAGTGAGTACATGAGCACAGTTTAAAAGCTGGAGATGAAGTGGTAAAGGAGATGAAGTCTTTAGACTTAAGTAACTTACATTTTATCAAGGTATATCATGTTTAATAAAAGCTAAATTAACCTTTTTAAGCAAACTTATCAGTGTCAACTCTAATCCTAACATACAATCCAGTCATAAGCTTAAGGAAACCTTAAAACATGTTAGTCCTACATGTTATAACAGAAAAATGCATATTATGTGTTCTAATTCTGGCTCTATCACTAGCATCTTCAGGTGTCAATTTTACCTATAATATGAGATAATTAGACTAAATTATCTCCAGTATTTCGCTCACATCCAGGAGTTTTAGGGCAACTAGATTTCTATATACAATGTCTGTGGAACTCATATATTTTAATGGCACTAAATATTTTTTTACAGTGGCTGATATTGCACAATAGCATTTAATATTGTCTTTGTTTTGATTCTTTCAAAAAAAATTACTTTACTATTTATCACAACAAAAAGTAATGTATATCATTCCAAAAGTTCATACCTGCTAATACCAAATGAGCCAGTCCAAAAGAATATTTGCCAGATCAGCCAAGAATCTCCAAAATTTGAAAGCATCAAAATCCCTGATTTTGTTGAATACTATTCAACTATTATTTCATATACTCTACTTCAATTTCAGCATGAATTGCAATGTTTTTGGACTTTGAGTTGAGAATATTAGCCTACATATTAATTATCTTAACCAGCTGCACAATTTACCTTTAAAACTTGAGAAAAGAATAGATAGAGGCAAGATGGGCAAGACTGCCAATCTGTATTTTAGCCAAACTAAAAAAGGTCTATATAGAACCTAAGTGTAAATGAAAGTAAAAGTCATGTTAGATGGCTATATGTGAAATTTGAAATGCAAAATGTACAGAATGTTTTTCTACACATTTTTATACCAATAGAGTGTTGGCATTTACAGATGTTTTGGAAGTTTCTTTTTATTAAATTTATTTATTTTTTATCATACTTTAAGTTCTAGGGTACATGTGCACAACGTGCAGGTTTATTTCATATGTATACATGTGCCATGTTGGTGTGCTGCACCCATTAACTCATCATTTACATTAGGTATATCTCCTAATGCTATCCCTTCCCTCTCCCCCAACCCCACTGGGAATTGAACAATGAGAACACTTGAACACAGGAAGTTTTTATATAGTAATTTTTTTTTTCTCAAATGAAACCAACTTTAGAGTTCAGTATATTCTAAACACAGATTTAAAATATCCCTGCTTTGGTGCTTAATGTCAGATGTCAGATTGACTGGATTAAGGAATACTTAGAAACCTGCTAAAGCACTATTTTTCAGTGCATCTATGAGGGTACTTCCAGAAAAGATTAGCATGTCAGTGTGAGTGAAAAAGTGAGGAAGATCCGCCTCAATGTTTATGGCACCATTCAACTGGCCCGGGACCCAGAGAGAGCAAAAACAGAGGAAAGGGGAATATGTCTATCTATCTTCTGGAGCCGGTATACATTCTTCTTCTCCTGTCTTTAAACATTAGAATTCCAGGACCCCAAACCTTTGGACCCCAAGATTTACACCAGCTAGCATTCATTCTTAGACTAACAATTATGCTATCAAATCCCCCGGTCCTGACTCCTTTGGACTTGGGCTGAGCCATGCTACTGACATCTCAGAATCTCCAGCTTGCAGATGGCCTGTCATGGAACTACTCATTCTCCATTATCATGTGAGCAAATGAGTCCTCAGATCTAGTCACTTTCAATAACACTTTCCTGTGATCTGAAATTGAATGAGAAAAAGAAACAATGTGTTTATCATAGGTATTTTTTTTTTATAATGTGCTCTATTCAGTTTCCAAGTAAATATTTTATTCACTTTTATTAGTTTGCAGTCAACTCCAATACAAATAGTTCAACTGGGAATCACTGTGTTTATAAAATCTTAGAGTTGGAAAAGGCTTTGCAGATACTGTTATCCAAATTTCTACTCAGTGCAGCCTTTTCAGTTGCATTGCATCTGCATCTCATCATTCTTAGGTATCATGCAAGCCCTAGATCTTTTCCTAAGCATTAGAATCTGCCCCCTACACTACTGAAAAACTTCATGCTAAGCCACTTTATACAAGGTGACTGACAACCTACTTTAAATAATTTACCCTCAAAAGGATCAGGAATCCAAGATTAAGATTATTACCCTTCCCATTTTAAAACCAAGAAGTTTGAGAGATTTGATAACATTCATACTATCTCCTTACATAGTGTCTAAACTTAAGGTAGATTAAAAGTACCTTTAAAGGTATAAAAGTGTTACATTACTAAAATTCTAATATAAAAGCCCAACCTACAGTATGAATAATGAAAGAAGAAAAATAGTAACTGTAAAAACAAATATATTTTCCCTTCTTTTTACTCACTATATTTTTTTCTATTGTTATGTCTGCATTCATTCATTTTCAATTTAGCTCCTTTTCTACTACCTAAATCAATCTACTCTTATTCTGTAGCTTCTATATCATATCAGACATATGACTCTATATTATAACAGACAAAGGATGAAATGGCTTATCAAGTCTAAGTTAATGAAAACCAGAGAATTTTCTTATAAATAAAGAATTGAAAGATGGCCAGGAAGTAATTGCATTTTTGCCCTCTCGTATATCACTCCATTTTTCTTAAGAAACTGTTTTTTACGGACATAATAATCTGGACTGGTTCATTTTCACACTGCTGATAGCAACATACCTGAAACTGGGTAATTTATAAAGAAAAAGAGGCTTAATGGACTCACAGTTCCACGTGGCTGGGGAGGACTCACAATCATGGTGGGAGGTGAAAGGCAGGTCTTACATGGTGGCAGACAAGAGACAATGAGAGTCAAGCAAAAGGGGAATCCCTTATAAAACCATCAAATCTCATGAGACTTATTCACTACTAGGAGAGCAGTACAAGGGAAACTGCCTCCATGATTCAATTGTCTCCTACCGGGTCCCTCCCACAACATGGGGGAATTATGGGAGCTACAATTCAAGATGAGATTTGGGTGGGAACACAGCCAAACCATATCAATATTATAATGTTTTGGGGATAGTTAACTGTGAATATTTCATGATAACTACACTAATTGCAACATAAAGAACAACAAGTGTGTCCAAAGTACAGACAATTTCACAAACCAGGTCAGCATCTGACCAGGTGGCAATGATTCTGAAATTTAAGTTTACACATTAGCACACTCTTACGAAAACTCCAATTTGAAGATAAGTATAGGAAACTAACTGTATTAATCAATGTTATTGTATTAATCAATGTTAGTATTCTAATAAGGTTATGCTTGTAAGAAAAGCTAATCTATTGGAAAAGTAATTATATATTTGAGAAACTGACTGAGAAAAATAACCTATACATATGTCCCAAATTTTAAACCACCATTTCTTCTTTCTAATGGATTATGACATCTTCCTGTAGCTCCAGAAACATCCAGTGCCCAGAAATATTAATGTAATCATTACCAAAATATTCTTGACAAGGAACTGAGAGTTTAGAATGACCAAATATTTGTGTCATATCCAATTTTATTGCTTGAAAATGGACATAGCAAGTGCACAATATTAATGTCAGTCTAACAAGATTATATAAAAATTAAAACAAAAATCCTTCATCTGACCATATTTAGTTTACCATTTCTAACAACTGGCTTTCAGGCTAGCCAAATAATTTCCTCTCTTCACTAATATTATGTCCTTCATATTCTTATAAGCAGGTATGTTGTTTAATAATAAGTCTTTCCATATTTTCTTGTAATATTTTGTTATAAATTGATTCATCTATTAGTCATTCCATGAGTCCTGTACACATTCGTCACCATTTGTCAACACCAGTAAGAATAACCTCAGCACTTTACACTTGGCCTTGCCTGGCTTTCATTGAGATTGTCACCTACCTTCCCTGAACTCACAGACCTAGTTAACATGGTATCAAACATAACAAATGGATTATTCTCTTCATATATAATTATCTACCTGCTCTCATTGTGATTTCAAAATCTGATTTTGATCATTATAATGTTTTTAGTATAGAGTATACAAACTATGTATTTTACAAACTTACAACACTTTTTTCTGTTACTCTATGATATCTGTCAAGTTGTTTATTCTAATAATATAAAAGAAAATCAATTTTATCTTAGTACATCTGGGCTGCTAGAACAAAATGCTATAAATCAGTTTGCTAAAAACAAACAAACAAAAAAACAAAACAGTAATTTATTTTTCACAGTTCTGGAAGCTTGGAAGTTCAAGATCAATGTGCAAAAAGATTCAGTGTGTATTAAGGGCCAATTTTCTGGTTCACAGACATTACTTTCTCACTGTCTTTCTCATGGTAGAAGGAGCTAGCTAGCTTTCTGGGGTCTCTATTAAAAGCACAGTAATACCAATCATGAGGGCTTTGTCCTCTCAAAAGCCCTATCTCCTAATATCATTACCTTGAGGATTAAGATTTCAACATACAAATTTTTTTTCTTTTTTTCGAGATGGAGTCTCTCTCTGTTGCCCAGGCTGGAGAGCGGTGGCTTGATCTTGGCTCACTGCAAGCTCCGCCTCCTAGGTTCAAGTGATTTCCTGCCTCAGCCTCATGAGTAACTGGGATTACAAGCACCCACCACCATGCCCAGCTAATTTTTTTTGTATTTTTGGTAGAGACGGAGTTTTACCATGTTGGCCAGGCTGGTTTCAAACTCCTGACCTCCAGTGATTCACCCACCTCAGCCTCTCAGACTGCTAGGATTGCAGGAGTGAGCCACCACACCTGGCCTCAACATATGAATTTGGAGAGGACACAGATATTCAGACCATAGCAATTTTACTGACATAAAAGTAGGAATAATAATATTAAACAAAATTTTGAAAGACCTATAATAGTTAAGAATAAACATACTAACAAAAGGGCTAATACTTGCCTGTTACTCTACTCTCTAAATTTTGAGCATCAAAACTTTTCAAATACCCTTTTATAAAACAAAGAAGGAAACATTGCTACTCAATATATATGTGAAATTCATTTTAAACTAAAACTATCTTAATTCTCACACTAGAGCATTACTTTAGTAAAATGGAAAATGATTTTTAAAGCTTTCATCCATAAAGAGACAGAAAAAACATTATAGAAAAGCTCTGTTATAATTTCAAATTCATGCAAATGATAGGCTCTCATTGCTTCACCACATTATGCTCTTTTCTCTTTTTGAATATTTTCTCTCATTCACCACCCACCACCATCTATCAAACTCTATTGATCTTCCAAGGTCAATTCAAATGTTACCTCCTCTATGAAGTTGTTCTGCAATTCTAGCCAGAATAAAGTATTTCTGAAACTATGATTTGATAGCACATTGTTATGGTTATGTAGAAATA
This sequence comes from Theropithecus gelada, assembly GCF_003255815.1. Lineage (NCBI taxonomy): Eukaryota > Metazoa > Chordata > Mammalia > Primates > Cercopithecidae > Theropithecus > Theropithecus gelada. The sequence goes on along the minus strand of NC_037670.1, from coordinate 119,176,955 downwards.
TTATTCTCCTCTATTAAAATATAAATTCTGTCATTAACAGAGTCTATTCCTTACTAATTTTGTAGTTTAGTAACAGCTAGCCCAAATATTTACTCACTCAACTATCAGTATATTGCTAGAGCTACAGAGTCAGGGAGAATAGCATGGTTAAGTACCCAGCATAAGAATTAAAAGGGGGAAAAATCCATATCAGGGTCCATGGGTTTGGTGAGCAGGTACCCCTAAATATGTCCCATACCAAAGCTGGAATAAAAGTTTGTGATACTCACATGAAGTAATCTCTACATTTTTTTTTTTTTTTTTGTCTCTAATACCCATCTCCATTTGATCCAAAATATTTGGCACTACCTTTTCTCTAGAGTAAAATTTGGAACTAAGTAAGTCGTTGATAAAATGCTACTTTAGAGCCACAAGTTTAGGGGGGTGCAAATTATTGATTTCTGACTTTAAAACTATCCCCATAGGTAAAATCAAAATACTGGAAAAACTATGTAATCCTAGAAAAAATGTCTTGTCCCTCAAACTCAATCCTCAACTTCTCAGATTCTTAAACTCTTGTTGAGTTTGGGAGAGAAGACGGGATTTGTAGACATGAAGGAAAACAATCAGTTTTGAACATGGAGGCTGTCAGATGAAGGCACTCATTCAAGTTTGAGAATCAAAATGTGAACAGGATGTGAACTTCTTATTTATTTCAGAATTTGGCAGCCACACCTAAGGTTGGAGTGACAGCAGTAGAGATGGCAGTGGGTGGATTTAGTCAAGTGACTGCTGAGTGCTGCCCACTGAAATTTCCAGAGACATTCAGTGGCATCAATCGCCATCAAGGTCTACGAGTGGTTCTTTTATAATTCTCTCAGTTGACCGAGAATGAGGGGATACACACTGCTTCTGCTATACAGTGTGGCAACAGATATTGGAAGTTCCAGAGAAATTTTCCATCCTATTTGTCTAACATCTTTCAGGCCCACAAGTTGAGTGATGTAAGATGATTTTATAAGGCTTATTTCTGAATCAATGTGATGTTCAATAATGTTATGATGAAGTTCTACTAATCTGATTTGCAAACCCTCCACAATATGTCTTATGTAGCTCTTAAATGTGTGGTGGCTAGAATGTGTGTTTTCTTTTATTCCATGAAAAATTACTAAAATGTCAAAGAATGTATTACAAAGATCATTTGCCTTTTACTTTTCTTTTCATCTTTTTCTCTAAATATCAACAATATAGATATATTGAATCCAAGAAACACTGACATAACATTTCTCCACGTGCTTGCAAATGATAGCTAGGGAACAATAAGCATGTTTAGAAATGTTTGGGAAAGCCAGACAGGGACTGGCTGGAAGTAATTTAATGATTTATAAGATTAAAGTGATCTGAAGAGTTTAATAATATGAGTTAGGGAGTGGAATTCCATAATAATATGGCCCAACTTGCTCAGATGCTGTCTTGCATTTCTTGACATTCACAATCTTTACTTTGTCCACTGTAAAATCATGAATGTTTGGTTAATCAAATGATTTTTCCAAATTCCCTTGGCTCTCCACTATCCAATTATTTTTATAATACAGTGCCTTGAATATCTTAATGGAGTAACTGGCACAGGCTCTCCTCTCTGTTAATATTGGATCTTCAAATACCTTCATTGCTACAACAAGCTTAGGGAGACAATTAGAGTAAATATTTTTGCAGGATGCTTGAAGTGAAATAACTTTGAGTTATTCTTTATATAAACTGATCTATTTAGGGCTTCCTAATGAAAAGAAGGAATGTGCATTGAATATAGAAAAGCAAGCTACTGTTGGGAACAAAAATGTGCTTTCACAAGTGTCATATTTTAAGCTTCTAGAGAAAAATGATATTTTTCTCCTTATTTAAACATATTAGCACACCCACACATGTGTCTGTCACTGTAGAAGATTTCAGTGGTGACTGTTCATTTTGACTATCTAGCCCTAGTGTCTTGGGTTGTCACTCACATGGACAGTATTCTTATTATCTTGGGTAGAAACCACATTTTTTTACTTCTACCAAAGGTCTGGTTATCTTCAAATTGTCAAATGCTTTATACTGTGAAGAATGCTTAGCACCTGGGCTTCCAAACGAAGCTGAATACAGTGCCAGAGAAAGTTGTGATTACTGTAAGAAATTCAGGCTTCAAAATTGCTTTACTGTGGTAAATCATGTTCAAGAACAGATTTTCTACATGTTCCATGAAAGTAGCTGATTATGCATTCCACCTTTATTCATAAAAATCTAGTCTGTTTTACAACTGACAGGTGAAGTTTATCCTGCTCACATTTAAAATTGTCTATAATCAAAAGTTAAATGAGAAACATACTTCTGGCCTTAAATTTCTATAGAAAATTGATGCCTCAGACATAAAAATAACTACTCATTCTATGATTCTATGTTCCTCTTTATCTTTTTTTTTTCTTCTTTGCTTTCTCTATGAGTTACAAACTCAAAAGGGCATATTCCTTTGTTTTTGTTTGTTTTGTTTCACTTTGATTTTATGGTAAGAATGGTTATCTTCCTTAGAGACTCATAAAATAATGCATTCAAGATTTTATAATAATTTCTTTAGATATACTATATATTAAAGTTTTCAAAGACATTATCTCTTTTAAAAACAGTGTCTCTTTTATTAATGAAATTCAGAATCCATACTTGATAAATTATGAATGATGAATTCAACTAAATATAAATCAAATAACATATAGGTCAAAATACATTTATGCAAACATATATGAAAAACTAATACAAAATTATTTACAATACATCATAATGAAGAGGTAATGTACTCTCTATATAAAGAATCCTATTAAATAAATAAAAAGAAGGCAAAAGGAAAAATGGAAGATGATTACTTAGTATAACAGTATATGACATATAATAAGATCATTAAATGTTTTATGAAGCAATGGGTAAGGAAATAACTCTTTGCACAACTGTCCAACTATTTCAATTAAAAGCTTCATTTTTTCTGATATATAAATTTTCCCTTTATATTATCACATAAATAGGAAACATAGAATGTCTTTTCCTATTTACAAAAAAGACCAATATACAAGTGTTAACTTATGAATCATATTATCCCATTTTAGATTAAGTTATAGCTATACTTTTATTTGTTAAAGAAGAATTAAGAGACATGACAGATGATAGATGATTACTAGATATAAATTCAATTGTTGTTTTTAATTCCTCACTGCCTTTTTCAGTTAGATGACTTTTCAGTGAACTAGCGTGGATGGAGTATATTTCTCCACTTCATCTATATTGGGTTTTGCCCATGGGAATTGCTTTGGCCAGTAGAACATTAGCTGACATGATTTAAGGAGAGAACTCAAACATGCTTGAGTGGTTTGGCATGGGTGGCTTGGCCTCCCATGCTCCTAATGCCTGGATAGCTGCTTATCAACAAGAAATACAGAAACACATGGAGCATAGCTGAACCAAACCCACAGCCTTGAGCTGGAACCTGGCCTGTAACCATTATGCAAAATCATGAGCAATGTAACTATTATGCAGAATCATGAGCAAATGTGTGTTTGTTATTACAAACCACTGAATTTTAAGGTAATTTTCTGTACAACATTATTTCAGTATGAGTTGACCAATTTTTAAAAATGGTACCAAAAGTAAAACACTGCCATAAACAACTTTCCCCTGCCCCAAAAGAAAATGGCTTCACACTTTGGTAGGGAGTATTGAAGCAACTATTAGAAAACAGTGAGAAAATTGTAACCCATATTGTATGGCAGCAAAATATTTTCATAAAATTGTCACCTGTAGAAACCTAGAAGTCGGAAAATGTATTTAATGAACTCCTGGCACTGGGCAAGTTTGTTGCCCAAATTTGGCAGTATGTTGATATCATAACTGCCTGTTATTGGTTGCATGTTATGGTGTCTCGAGGTATATGAGTTCAGTGAAAAACTCGCCGGTTTGCAAGCAGAATTTCAAGGAAATATAGAGATTCCCTTCCCAACAAGACTACTTTTCCAGATAACCACAGGGTAGTTAGCATTAAGTTGAGAGATGAATGAGAGAGAGAATGCAAAGAAATACCTTATGTTGAGAATTAGTCCTAAGAAATAACTTTTGGCATAGTTACTTGAGAGAAACAAGTAGATCAGAGGTGTGGCACAGTGGCTCACGCCTGTAATCTCAGCAATTTGGGAGGCTAAGGTAGGCGGATCACAAAGTCAGGAAATTGAGAAATGCAAAAATTATCTGGGCCTGGTGGCGGGTGCTTATAGTCCTAGCTACTTGGGAGTCTGAGGCAGGAGAATCACTTGAACCCAGGAGGCAGAGGTTGCAGTGAGTCAAGATTGCACCACTGCACTCCAGCCTGGCGACAGAGCGAGACTCCATCTCAAAATAGACAAACAAACAAAAACAAAAGATCAGAAGTCTAAAGAATTTTTTAGTAAAATGTATTCAAAAAAACCCCATAAGCTTGTATTTTAAAGTCATTTGATTATTTAAGAAGAATAATTGAAATTTTTTACAAACATTAAGTGTCTGACTTTAAAATATGAGGACTTTTCTGTAAAATGTTCACAGTACCTGATGAGAAAAAAAATATTTATGATAATTGTTAAATAGTAAGGCAGATCTTTTTTAGGTCCAGCATGATAGTTGTAGGGACCACAGCAGTGGGGTTTTGCAGTAGGGCAGAGAGATTTGACTCAGCTGCAAATACAAGGAAAAGTAGAAATCTACAGTGAAGGAACAGAGTGGGGCTCAGTGGACATAAAATTACTAAAAGAAAATATCAAGGATAAGGAGGGATTACGACTAAAATGACTTAAGAGGATTTTTGCTGAAAGCAGGCCATGGTGATCAGAAATCACCTAGGGGATGGTGGAGGATGAGGAACCCAATCAGATTTGAGAGCGATCAGATAATGAGGGTGTTCAAGGAGAGAACTTTGCGTTGTCATACTCAAAAAGGTTTAATCATCAAAGCCTAATTTGACTGTGTTCATGGAGTATAGTAAGCAAGGAATAATTTTCTAGAACATGAACAGAGGCCATGAAGAACAAAGAACAAGGGAATTGCTCCCAGAGAGCAAAATATAGATTTAATTCAGGAGCTTCCCCCTTGCCTCCTCACCCTACCTTAACTAGGGCAGAATTACCTCCAAGTAAGTAATTACTGACTATATTCTTCAACATCTGAGTAATAATCACCTATATAGGTCTATCTTCAAAACTATATAATACTCAGACTAGTGAGTAAGATGAGAGGAAAGTGATTTTCAATGCTACAAATAAACTTTTATATATGTTGAACCCTTTGTGTTTAACTTCATCTCCCACATAGCTACAATCTAAGGTAAACCTGTAAAGGAAAAAATGTTATTTACTATCTGGAAAGTCTGAGTAAACACTTCTTCCTAAGAAAAATACAAGATTTCATTATCTGGTAGCCTTTTAGTATCTACAAATATTTTAGAGATATTTTGACTTCTGAATAAATACACAAAAATATCAAATGTTCTGAATTCAAAATTACCCTGGACTTGCTAGTGAGATGGATTGACTCATTTACATATGCTGTTTTTAGAATAAAAAGCTAAAAGACTTTCTTTATAATTCCTTTTTAAAAGGAGTTTAATTTAATAATTATTATACATAAACTTAAAGGAAAAGTTTCTAAAAGAAAGAATTAATTGTCCTTCTTTTGATGTTTTCTTACAAACTAATTTGTATCTCAATAGCTTTTTTCTTCTAGAATTTCTATAGCTTTTTGTTAAACTAAATAGATTCAAATGATATTGTTTTCTCAGTTTTCTTATGTTAAAAATAGTCTCACAATAGATATCAGAATCAAAGAATTATACATAATAGTTCATAAGAAAAAGGGTGCTTTTATTTTAGCTTGAGGGAAATTGATTTGAATGAAGTCCAGTTTTTATCAAACTGTATTCAACTAAATTGATTCTCTCTACTTTAAATAAAATTTTCATACTTCCTTTCTCAGTGTCTAAGACATTCACATAGACTGTTTTATAATGCTGATTAAGTTCAATGCTTGCTAAATACTGTGGGAATTAAAATCCATGAAATCTTGTTTTAACTGTTATTTGGGTTTTTTTTTTTTTTTTTTTTTGGATCTAAATGTCTCATTCTATGCCCCCCGACACACACCTCATATAAGAGGGTGATTGACTTTTTTTAAAAAAAAGAGTCATTTATTTGGGTAATGTTAAGATTCTCTTTTCAAATGTTTTTATCTCAGGCCAAGTGAATGTGACTGTTGGTATAAAGTGCCAAGAGTAAATTATGTTTTGCTCCGTAGAAGGACACCATATTTAGATTTTATTTCACTAAGCAGAATATCCATATCAGCAATGTAACAAAATGGAAATACTTCTCATTAATATTTTTACTACTGTGCAACTAATTTGTATTATTTTATGTCACCCCTTAGAATATATTTAAATCTCAGACTTGTAAGCTATGAAAAAGGGTATCAAAATTTTGTGCTAAAATCCTAAGCTATAGTTAAAAATATATATATTTTAAATGACTTCGGAGAGAGTTTATCAACAAAAGGAAACAAATATTTATAGTCATAGTTTCAGATATTTTTAATTTTTTTATATTTTAAAATATTTTTTAAATAGTGCTTTGAAATGCATTGTGAGATTTTTTAAAATCTTCCATCTGTAATATTTTTGTCAGAGGCATTTGAACCAGAGCAACTCCATCTTGAACAGGGACTGGGTAAAACGAGTCTGAAACCTGCTAGGCTGCATTCCCAGACAGTTAAGGCGTTCTAAGCCACAGGATGAGATAGGAGGTCAGCCCAAGATACAGATCATAAAGATCTTGCTGATAAAACAGGTTTGCATATAGTGAAGAAACTGGTTAAAACCCACCAAAACCAAGATGGCAACGAGGGTGACCTTTGGTTGTCCTCACTGCTACACTCCCACCAGTGCCATGACAGTTTACACATGCCCTGGCAATGTCAGGAAGTTATCCTATATGGTCTAAAAAGGGGAGGCACCCTTTCTTTAGCATACCATCAAGAAATAACCATAAAAACGGGAAACCAGCACCTCAGGGGTCCTGTGTCCATGGGGTAGCCATTCTTTTATTCCTCTACTTTCATAATAAACTTACTTTTAAGGGAGGAGACCACCCCTCATATCATCTTATGCCCAATTTCTGCCTCCAAAGAAAGAAGAAGTAAAAACTAAAAGGCAGAAATGAAATCCACAGGCAGACAGCCCGGCGCTGCACCCTGAGCCTGGTAGTTAAAGATCGACCCCTGAACTAATTGGTTCTGTTATCTATAGATTACGGACATTGTATAGAAATGCACTGTGAAAATCCCTATCTTGTTTTGTTCCGATCTAATTACCGGTGCATGCAGCCCCCAGTCACGTACCCCCTGCTTGCTCAATCAATCACGACCCTCTCACACGCACCCCCTTAGAGTTGTGAGCCCTTAAAAGGGACAGGAGTTGCCCACTCGGGGGCTCGGCTCTTAAGACAGAAGTCTTGCCAATGCCCCCGGCCGAATAAACCCCTTCCTTCTTTAACTCGGTGTCTGAGGAGTTTTGTCTGCGCTTGTTCTGCTACACTTTCACTTTCTGGACTCACCCTGAATCCTTTCTTGTGCAAGATCCAAGAACCCTCTCTTGGGGACTGGATCAGGACACCTTTCTGGTAACATTTTAATCAAATTCACATGCCTTCTCTCACTGGAATATGTCAGGAGAGGTGTATTCCCCCTTAAAATGTTTTGTTTTCCCGCTCAAAATATTATATTGGTCCTGAGATTGCAAAATACACCCTAGCATGATGGGAAAGATGATTTGTTCTCCCTCTGAGAATGTTTATGTTTACCTTAAATATTGATGAGACTTTTCTCTAATAGCTACCAATGGAGCCTGACCAGACTGACACTGTGTGCATGCCAATAAAAAAGAAAACTGGCAGCTAAGATAACCCTTGAAACAAACTTTTCTCGGGCTATGTGGTCTTGCATTTATCACTTGGATTTGCTGACAATGTTTATGCTATACAATTATGAATCACCTACTAGTTTGAGTCTTCAGATAGAAAATAGATGAGAAAACACTCTGTCTCCTTGTAAAGGAGTTATTTTTGTTCTCTTTGTGATTTAAATATAATCGATGTATACAGAAATAAATAACTTATTGTTAAGAATTTAATATATTCACTTTATAGGAGCATAATTGTCTAAATTTAGATTTAAGCACATAGAGTTGTAAAATTTACTTTTCAAGGTTTTAGAAAATCAAAGAAGACCAATCTGAAAAAATTTATTTCTTATGGCAATAATATATAATGCTGACCATTACTATTCTTAAATTTAGAAAAAATAGGGAAGACCTTTTATTTTAGCTTACAGTTACTTTGTTGTGCTATAAAATGGTGAAGACCATGCTATAAGTCAAACATATGTCTGTGTTTCTGTAACGCACTGGAAGGAAGCTGAGAATACTCTTCCATTGAGGTACTTGGAACTGAGGATGAATTCAAGCAATAATTCAAGGGACGTACTGCAAAGAGTTACAAATCACTTTCCTGTAGTAGAATGCCAATGCATTTGGAGATACATAGCCAGAGTATATTTGACATGTTTTATGCATGAACACTTGCTCATAGAAGGGGGTTGAAATACATTACTAGATATTAGACATGTTATCTTTTTCTAAAATAATTGTTATTGGAATAAAAGAAAGTACCAATATTACAAGCTAATACAGGTTCCAAAAATATGGAGACTTTGAGTTTTGGAGACACTGGCAGGAATCCTAAGCCTGAAGATGCCACAGAGAGAGAAAATGGCTAATGGCTCTCAGTTCCATGTCCAACAACTCACCTCAACCCTTTGAAAAACCACTAGGTTGCCCAAAAGTGCTTTGGTTGTAGTGTGGGAAGACCTTCAGCCTACAGCAAAAAGGAACAGGGTTCACAAACAGGTACTTTTAAATTCCTTTTATCTATCCCCCAGCTTTCACTGGGCAGCATAAAGTAACCACATTAAACTCAACAGAAAAAAACAAAAAATGATATAAATTCACAAATAATCACTTAAGCACAAATAAAATACAAAGTTATTACTTTACTCAAAGTGATTTTGAAGAAAAAATTGCTACAATTCAGGGTACTCAGCAAGTTTACCTTTAGGTGTATTACATAATTTTCACAGAGTTCTATGTGGAAGCATTGACAAAGTTGTTCATTTTAATGCTGTTTATGGAAGAAATGGATCATCTGGGTGCCATGACCAAGGAAATAAGAGAGTCAAGACTGATACATACATGTGCTAGAATACCATTGCAATATTCAGTCAAGGAAGGAATTTTACATATGTCAACATTATAGATCTCAAAAATACAGTATTTTCAGTGAAAAATAGTAAGAAATGCAAAGTATTTATAATTTATGCAAAGTAAACATGTACAATTTAATTAACATTTTATAAAAATTCTAAATAAATCTACAGAGAGGAGGTTGCAAGAGTGTTCATTTAATATACTAAAATAGGTACCTGGAGTGGGTGAAGAAGTGAAAAATTTTTTTTTTAAGAAGAGTATAAGCAGGATACTGAAAGCAATATCATTAGGTTTTCCTCTGTAACTTGTACTTCATTATTAGTAATTTTGAAAGGAAATTGAAAAGAAGAAATCCCTTGCAGACTAGAAATTTATTTTAATTATCTCTTTATTAGTCAAATAAATGACGTGAAACAAGCCTTTGCAAAACCTGAGTAGCTTATAGCAAAGAGCGTTTATTTTTTCTCACTTACAGATTTGCAGTTCGAACTATGCAGCCCTTCATCAGGTTCTACATTGACTCAGTTCCTGACCACACTTAAGGCTGAGTTCAATTCGGCCCACATGTCTCACACTTCTTAAGTCAGAGGTCCCTATGGCATTTTCAGATGATAATATATCACTGGAGTCCGAGAGGTAAATCCAAGAAACGCAAACACTTTAAAAATCCTTGCTTGCATGGTATTACATAAAGATTTATTTAGACAAAGCTGATCATGCGGCTGAGCCCAATGTTAGTAGTATGAGGAGATATATCACTTCATTTTAGGTACTTGAAAGATCCCATGCAGAAGAGAAGAAACGGGAGTGGGAGTGGAAGGGTGGGATTTTGTCTACTGCTGCAAAATTTACTTACTTGGTCCCAACCCCCAGATTTTCACACATTCAAAAAATCAGGCCTGAAGACTAGGGCTTTATGATCTACCTCAGATCCAGATGAAGATCCTCTTGCTCTGAAAACCAAAAAACTAAAAAGACAGACTGTCATCCACACAGCATTGGTAGAATAATTCAATAAACATTCTCATTTAAAAAGGACAGTGAGGCCGGGCGCGGTGGCTCAAGCCTGTAATCCCAGCACTTTGGGAGGCCGAGACGGGCGGATCACGAGGTCAGGAGATCGAGACCATCCTGGCTAACACGGTGAAACCCCGTCTCTACTAAAAAATACAAAAAACTAGCCGGGCGACGTGGAGGGTGCCTGTAGTCCCAGCTACTCGGGAGGCTGAGGCAGGAGAATGGCGTAAACCCAGGAGGCGGAGCTTGCAGTGAGCTGAGATCCGGCCACTGCACTCCAGCCTGGGCGGCAGAGCGTCTCCGTCTCAAAAAAAAAAAAAAAAAAAAAAAAAGGACAGTGAGAGTCACATAGTAACTATTGTTCCACAGAAATTCTGAAATTCTGGAGTGTCAAATGTTGTGAGATGTACCTAACATGTGAGTAGATAAACATGACCCTCGATCAAGCCTCTTATCTGCTTCCTGAACATAGTTCCCCAGAATATTCTTCCCCCAGGATTCTTGCTTTATTGTATGAGGCGCCCCTTTTAAATTATTGCCCTTGACCATATCTGAAAAGGGCATTGCATTACACATTCTTAATGGCTGAGTGGCTTTGTAAGCTCACATTGTGCTTGTATGAAGTTAGAGGCCTGTAAGTATTTTTTATACCTTGAATATCAAAGGGTTTTTTTTTTTTTTTTGTCAAAAATTTTGAAGTTTTTCTGGGTTTTATTCAAGTCAATTCCATAAGCCACAAGTGTTTTTGAATCATACCTTTCCCTCTGCACTTATTTACTGAAGCTTGGAACGTATCAGGTTCCTGTAAGCCTTGCACTTCAGCTTTATGGGATCCCTTTTGTCCAACTAATAGAATCTGCAAGGTACCACCTTAATCCTTCCAGAAGTCCACTAAAGGTTATGCCAGCTACACTCTTAAGTTTGTTAGGCCCTGAAGCCTTGTCTTAATGGTAGCACTCTGCACATGTTCTTTGTTCCGAGCCTGTTTTTTTTTTTTTTTTTTTTTTTTTTTTTTTTTCTTGAGATGGAGTCTTGCTCTGTCGCCTGGGCTGGAGTATAGTGGTATGATCTTGGTTCACTGCAACCTCTGTCTTCCAGGTTCAAGTGATTGTCCTGCCTCAGCGTCCTGAGTAGCTGGGACTACAGGTGCAAGCCACCACACCCGGATAATTTTTGTATTTTTACTAGAGACGGGGTTTCACCCTGTTGGCCAGGCTCCTGACCATGACTTGAACCCCTGACCACAGGTGATCCACCCATCTCAGCCTCCTAAAGTGCTTTGATTACAGGCATGAGCCACCGCACCTGGCTGAGCCTGTGTTTTAATGGCATGAGTTTCTTATTAAAAATACGTATTGTTATAGTTATTCTTGGTGAACTCCAAATCTGCTAGCTGTACTCCTGCTAGTTCAGAAAACAGTTTTACAAAGCAATTGCCTTTGTTTATGATGAATCTCCTACTTTCCAAACTAAGATATCTGTATCTTTACCACCTGCCACCTGACCATTAAGCCTATGGCACATATGCTAATTTTTGTTTATAGCTTGCATCTTCTTCCAGACAATTTCTGTATATGTTAGATTAGCACTTGCTGCAGTAAATTCTAAAATTTCAGTTGCCTATCACAATGTTGGCTTTTTTTTGCTGAGGTAAGAATATAGTATAGATGTTCCTGGTTAGCAGACAGACCATCCATTCAGCAGACACACACTTTCTATTTATTGTTCCTTTCTTCTCCAGGGTCTCTATCTCTTCTGCCTTCCTCTGAAAGATAGGACATGATTGAGTAGAAAAGACACATCTGACTCTTAACTTGTTTGGTCCAGAAAGAAAATATAGCTTTCACTCATGTTCTCTTGGCAAGTACTGGTTACGCTGCTAAACTGAGTTTTGATAGGCTTAGGGCTGAATAGACATTCACTGTTGGGCAGCCTCTTCTCAGCAACAGTTTTGCAGTACAGAAAGGAGTGCACACAGCTAGTCCTCTACCATAGTAAAACTTGTTAGTCTTCTGATAAAAGAAATATTATTTACTCTACAAGTGATTTTATATAAAATACTGGTATTATATTTAAGATATCACAAATATGCAAATAGCTAAACATAGAAAAAATTAAGGACAAAATAGCATTGATTGGAATTAGCTTTTATTGTTTCAAAATCATGAAAATAATCTATATTTTTATTATTTCTATAGAAGTTGTTCTTCTTATTCTTTTATTTCAACCTCTATATGTTTACTTGGTCCTGTATCTTATTTCCAAGTTTCCTCATTTGATATTTTTTCCAATCCTTCCAATATAAACCATTTTTACAGATTAGAATATTAAAATGAGGATTTCAACATGTAAAACGTCAACAGGAAATTGAAGATTATAACACTAGCTCCTTTCAAGTTGCCAAACTTAAGGATAGAAACAAAGTCTACTCGTAAAATTAATCCAGCATGTATAAAGTAGTATGATATTAGAACTAACCATGAATAAAATTAATTTGTGTGTTTTGAGTTGATGATAGACATGGTTCTGTGGTTAGTATTATCAGACTAAGAAGACAGTGAAAATAAAGGTAGTGAAAAATTGAGGTATACATATCAGAAAATTCCTATGCTTAGAAAAATAGAAAATGCTGAACTAAAAATATTTGAATACTGATATGTACCAGACACTCTATTAGAACTGTAATTACAAGAATAGATTAAAAACCTGATTTTAAGGTGTTCATTAGACACACAAACATGTGTTTCTAAGACACCATGCAATAAATGACACAACGGAATAAAAATAAGTCAACAAAAGGACAGATGAAGGAGAGGAACATGCCTAGGGACTTAGAGTGGATGGACTATTGTTCCCCTCCCCCAAAATTAACATCCACTGTATTAGACCATTCTCACATTGCTATAAAGAACTACTTGAGACTGGGTAATTTATGCAGAAAAGAGGTTTAATTGACTCACAGCTCCACAGGCTGTACAGGATGCATGGCTAGGAAGGCTTCAGGAAACTTCCATTAATGGGGAAAAGCAAAGAGGAAGGAGTCATGTCTTACATGGCCAGAGCAGGAGGAAAAGAGAGAAGCAGGAGGTGATACACACTTTTAAGCAACAAGATCTAATGAGAAGTCACTCACTATTACGAGAACAGCAAAGGGGAAATCCACCGCCATGATCCAATAACCTCCCACCATGACCTTCTTCCAACATCGTAGATTACAATTCAACATGAGATTTGGGTGAGGACAAAGATCCAAACCATATCATTCCACCCTTGGCACCTCCCAAATATCATGTCCTTCTCACATTTCAAAATGTAATCATGCCTTCCCAACAGTCCTCCAAAGTCTGAACTCATTCCAGGAGTCCAAATTCTCAAGTCCAAATCATCTGAGACAAAGCAAGTCTCTTCTGCCTATGAGTCTGTAAAATTTTTTTAAAAAAGTTAGTTACTTCGAAGATACAGTGAGGGTTAAGCATTTGGTAAATATTGACTTTCCAAAAGAGAGAAATTGGCCAAAAAAGTTAGTTACTTCCAAGATACAGTGGGGGTTAAGTATTTGGTAAATATTGACTTTCCAAAAGGGAGAAATTGGCCAAAACAAAGGGCCCCAGGCCCTATGCAAGTCCAAAACCCAGCAGGGCAATTGTTAAATCTTAAAGCTACAAAATAATGTCATTTGACTCCATGTCTCACATCCGGGTCACACTAATGCAAAGGGTGGACTCCCAAGGCCTCGGGCAGCTCTGCCACCGTGGTTCTGCAGGGCTCATCTCACATGGGTGCTCTCAAAGGCTGGTGTTCGGTGTCTGCAGTTTTTCCAGGGTGCATGATGCAAGCCATCAGTGGATCTGAGGTCTGAATGATGGTGGCCCTCTTCTCACAGCCCCACCAGACAGTGCCACAGTGGAGACTCTATGTGGGGGCTCCAATCCCACATTTCCCCTCTGCACTGCCCTAGTAGAGGTTCTCCATGAGGGCCTCATCCCTGCAGGCATGCCATCTCTTTATGTCCTCTGAAATGTAGGTGGAGGCTCCAATGTCTCAACTCTTGCCCTCTGAACACCTGTAGGCTTAACATCACATAGAAGCTGCCACAGCTTATGCATGTATCCTCTAGAGCAGCAGCCTGAGATGTATCTGGGGCCATTTTAACAATGCTTGGAGCTGGAGTGGTTGGGACACAGGGTACAGTGTCCCAAGGTTGTTCAGATCAGTGGGGCCCTGGATCTGACCCACAAAACCATTCTTCCCTACTAGGCCTCTTGGCCTGTGATAGAAAGGGCTGTGCTAAGTTCTCTCAAATGTCTCTGAGGCATTTTCCCCATTGTATTGGGTATTAACTTACAGATCCTCTTTACTTATGCAAATTTCTGCAGCCAGTTTGAATTCTTCCCCAGAAAATGAGTTTTTCTTTTCTATCACAAGGCCAGGCTGCCAATTTTCTAAGTTTGTATGTTCTGCTTCCCTTTTAAATATAAGTTCCAGTTTCAGACCATCTCTTTGCTCACACGTACGATTATACTGTCATGTGTATGACTGTACACTGTTAGAAGCAGCCAAGCCACATCTTGAATGCTTTGCTGTTCAGAAATTTCTCCTGCCGTATACCCTGAATCATCACTCTCAAGTTCAAAGTTTCATAGATCCCTAGAGCAGGGACACAATGCATCCAGTCTCTTTGCTAAAGCATAGCAAAGTGGACCTTTACTCCAGTTTCCACTAAGTTCCTCATCTCCATCTGAAACCACCTCAGCCTGAACTGCATTGTTCATATCACTATCAGCATTCTGGTCACAACAATTTAAAAAGTCTCTAGGAAGTTTGAAACTTTCCCCATCTTCCTGTCTTCTTCAGAGTCCTCCAAGCTGTTCCAACCTCTGCCCATTAACCACTTCCAAAGTTGCTTCTACATGTTCAGGTATCTTTATATTAATATCCCACTTTTCAGTACTAATTTCATGTATTAGTCTTTTCTTATATGGCTATCAAGAACTACCTGAGATTGGATAGGTTTATAAAAGAAAAGAGGTTTTAATGACTCACAGTTCTGCACCCTGTACAGGAAGCATGGCTGTGAAGGCCTCTGGAAACTTACAGTCATGGCAGAAGACAAAGAGGAAGGAGGCACATTTTGCATGGCCAAAGCAGGAGGAAGAGAGAGAATGGGAAGGTGCTACACCCTTTTAAACAACCACATCTGATGAAAACTCACTTACTATCACAAGAACAGCAAAGGGGAAGTCCACTTCCATGGTCCAATCACCAGACACCAGGCCCCTCCTTCAGTACTGCAGATTACAATTTGACACGAGATTTGGAAGAAGATACAGACTCAAATCATATAATCCACCTAGAAACTCAAAATGTGACCTTATTTGGAAATAGGGTGTGTGTCTATGTAACTAATTAAAGAACTCAAGATAAAATCATCTTGGATTTAGGGTGAGCTGTAAATCTAACGACTGGTCTCTTTATAAGAGAAATAAGAAGGATATTTGGATACTGAGATACAGATAATGTTCTAGAAATGAATCGTGGTGATAGTTGCACAATAATATGAATGTACGCAATGCCACTCAATTACATACTTTATAAGGAAAATATATGATTCCATCTATATGAAGTATCTATAATAACAAAATTCATAACATGAATGGGGTGTGTGTGTGTGTGTGTGCATCATAACATGATGCATGTTATATATGACATATATAATATATATTATGCTATATGACATATGATATAATGATATGATATGTTATACATTATGACATATATAATCTCTCCCTCATATATATATACACACACACACAGACATATACACACATATATTAGAAGGCCTGAACAACAAATCTAAAGGGTCAACAACATGGACCAACAGATGTAAACTACAATACTTCATCAGAGAACATCTTCCTGAGGAGAGAGGGTTGAAGACGCCTGATAAAATTTGGAAGAGAGAGAAAATATTAACTCTTGAGCAGTGTGTTATTAAAATGATTCCTAAATTTATCTCCTATGAACTTGCATCTGAGTCTTGGCAGAGGAGGTGTACACTTAAAGTGTAACTATATATGTTCAGGAATCCCAAGGAGTTAATCTTGGGAGCATTTTGAGACTCCTTTCTAAGAGGAAATGCTTATAATTGCTGGGAGGGATCTGAAGGTAACTAAATTCTCACAGTTCTGCAGTATAATTTTCAAACTACAATTGTGACACTATTGAATTTTTAGTCTAGTGTGGTCTGAGGAAATACTGGTTATACAAGCAGCTCACATTCCAACTTGTATAATAGTTTTTATCAGTAGCACAATACCTTCCAACTTCTAACATAAGGGTAAACAATAATAGAAAGGAAGTTTCCCGAAACTGTTGTTAACTGCAAAATTACCTGTTTCATACTCTCATCACACCAGTAATTTCTACCAGGAGCACATTAGTTGGTTCCTCTCTACATCCATAAATCTAGCAGAAAGTTATAATTTTAACATTTTAACAGAGACAACTTAAAATGTTCCTCTCAGAATTATAAGTGCTTTTAAGCCAATTGCTTGAGGGAAATATACTCCTTGCATCAACAAGTCAGTGAAAGTTGACTGAAAGAGGAGAATAGCTGAGTCTCTCAGTGATTGATAATGACAAACACCTGTATTAAAGGGCTAGCCACTAAAAATTATGAGAAGTAATGAAGCAGCAACAAATCTTACGTTCACCATTGATTCCTTGACAACATAATTGTGTCATGTTTGCTGATATTTTAATCATAGTACTGGAGAACACCCAGTTAAACAAGCAAACAGAAAAAGAATTGAAGGTACACGTCCATATCTTTCCATCTATAATGGGGTGTGTGTGTGTGTGTGTGCGCGTGTGCATGTGCACATGCATGTATATGTGTGTATATTTAATTTGGTCTGCATAAATATAGAAATTTCTTTCAATGGTATGCATAAATACAAAAATGTATACTTTTACTGGTATGCACAAATATATACATATATTTAACTTGTCTTATTTTTTAGAAAAAGGTGCAGTAGCCAGTGAGAATGTACGGTATTATATATTTCACTTTTATCTTAAGACCCATAATTGCTATTAATTTCACTGGTACCATTATAAAAATAAATTTTAACCTGCCAAAGACATATGACATAAAATGTCACTTTTATCTTAAGACCCATAACTGCTATTAATTTCACTGGTACCATTATAAAAATAAATTTTAACCTGCCAAAGACATATGACATAAAATGTAACAGAAATCATTATGTTCTTTAGATATCTTTGAGCAATAAGATTGCTTTAGTTATAAATCTTGTATAAATGTGTATTATTTTACTCTAAATATAAACAATGTTATGAATGTTATATTGTTCATGTATTCAAAAATATACATTTAAAACTCCTTAATTTATATTAAATTCATGGAAAAATGGCTAGACCACAAAAGGTACTGTATATTTTAAATTTTCAGAAGTGTTTTTAATGTATTTATTACACAAATATTTTGCTGAGAAGCACAGCCATATGCAAAATCTGCTGAAATTCTACAGCCCCTTGAATATTAGGCATCTATCATGGGGTTAACTTCTCATAAATCTACTTCAACAGATTTCGTAATGGAATTATGCTTCCACTGGGGTGGGAGAAATGGAGAGTACTCTCTATTTGCATACGAAATAACTTTGCATTTTTTTCTTTATTATTATTATTATTATTATTATTATTATTATTATACTTTAAGTTCTAGGGTACATGTGCATAACGTGCAGGTTTGTTACATATGTATACTTGTGCCATGTTGCTGTGCTGCACCCATCAACTCGTCAGTACCCATCAACTCGTCATTTACATCAGGTATAACTCCCAATGCAATCCCTCCCCCCTCCCCCCTCCCCCTTCCCCATGATAGGCCCCGGTGTGTGATGTTCCCCTTCCCGAGTCCAAGTGATCTCATTGTTCAGTTCCCACCTATGAGTGAGAACATGCGGTGTTTGGTTTTCTGTTCTTGTGATAGTTTGCTAAGAATGATGGTTTCCAGCTGCATCCATGTCCCTACAAAGGACACAAACTCATCCTTTTTTATGGCTGCATAGTATTCCATGGTGTATATGTGCCACATTTTCTTAATCCAGTCTGTCACTGATGGACATTTGGGTTGATTCCAAGTCTTTGCTATTGTGAATAGTGCCGCAATAAACATACGTGTGCATGTGTCTTTATAGCAGCATGATTTATAATCCTTTGGGTATATACCCAGTAATGGGATGGCTGGGTCATATGGTACATCTAGTTCTAGATCCTTGAGGAATCGCCATACTGTTTTCCATAATGGTTGAACTAGTTTACAATCCCACCAACAGTGTAAAAGTGTTCCTATTTCTCCACATCCTCTCCAGCACCTGTTGTTTCCTGACTTTTGAATGATCGCCATTCTAACTGGTGTGAGATGGTATCTCATTGTGGTTTTGATTTGCATTTCTCTGATGGCCAGTGATGATGAGCATTTTTTCATATGTCTGTTGGCTGTATGAATGTCTTCTTTTGAGAAATGTCTGTTCATATCCTTTGCCCACTTTTTGATGGGGTTGTTTGTTTTTTTCTTGTAAATTTGTTTGAGTTCTTTGTAGGTTCTGGATATTAGCCCTTTGTCAGATGAGTAGATTGCAAAAATTTTCTCCCATTCTGTAGGTTGCCTGTTCACTCTGATGGTAGTTTCTTTTGCTGTGCAGAAGCTCTTTAGTTTAATTAGATCCCATTTGTCAATTTTAGCTTTTGCTGCCGTTGCTTTTGGTGTTTTAGACATGAAGTCTTTGCCCATGCCTATGTCCTGAATGGTACTACCTAGGTTTTCCTCTAGGATTTTTATGGTATTAGGTCTAACATTTAAGTCTCTAATCCATCTTGAATTAATTTTCGTATAAGGAGTAAGGAAAGGATCCAGTTTCAGCTTTCTACTTATGGCTAGCCAATTTTCCCAGCACCATTTATTAAATAGGGAATCCTTTCCCCATTTCTTGTTTTTCTCAGGTTTGTCAAAGATCAGATGGCTGTAGATGTGTGGTATTATTTCTGAGGACTCTGTTCTGTTCCATTGGTCTATATCTCTGTTTTGGTACCAGTACCATGCTGT